>NC_141600.1:41182910-41292910 GCF_047967505.1 Dipteris shenzhenensis | reverse complement strand
CCCCCCCATCCCACCCCCTTCCCCCTCTGCTCTCCCCCAGCCCCCCCCCCCTTAACCCCTTTCCCCTGCACCTCCCCCCTTTCCCCCCCGTCCCACCCTCTTCCCCCTCTGCTCTCCCCGTCCCACCCCCTTCCCCCTCCATCCCCCCTTCCCCAGGCCGCCAGCCCCCCCCTACCCCCTTTCCCCCCCGCCCCCGTCCCACCCCCTTCTCCCTCCACCCCCCCTTCCCCAGGGCTGGCGGCCGTGGCCGCCAGCCCCCCCCTCCCCCCTTTCCCCCCCATCCCACCCCCTTCCCCCTCCACCCCCCCTTCCCCAGGGCTGGTGGGCGCGGCCGCCAGCCCCCCCCTCTGCCCTTCCCCCCCTGCCAGCCCCCGTCGTCCCACCCCCTTCCTCCCCCCTCCCCCCCCGCCCCCCTCCCCCCTTCCCCCGGGCTGGTGACCGCGGTCGCCAGCCCCCCCCCTCCCCCCTTTCCCGACCCACTCCTTGCCCCCGTCCGACCCCCTTTCCCCTCCACCCCCCCTTCCCCCACCCTGTTGAGATATTGAGCTCCACTCGCGATATGCCAGGGTGACCGTTGTGCATTTATGTCATCGACTTGTTAGCTACAGATGCGGTTGGTACACCGCCCACGAATAATAGCTGGATGACAGCTATCCTTATCTACACTAGTTCGTGGCTCAGTTAGTATGCCACCTTAGTTAGTTGAGTTTGGCTTGAGACCCACACATAGGGTTCTTCTATTTTTTTGTACTAGAGTTCTTTTGGCTTTCACAACTAAGAAGAGGAAAACTGTTTTCAGCCTCCACCTTTGAGTGTATTTCCCCATTGTGCTTGTGAAAAAGCCTCAAGTGAGACTCCTTCCCTCTCTCCCACTATCTTCACATGGTATCAGAGCCTTGTTCGTGGTAAGGAGCTCAAGAAAGCAAACCAAGTTTGCACTGTCCTGGTAAGAGGACTAGTGTTGCTTTCCTTTTTCGAGTTTGGGAGCAAATCTCTGCAAGTAGCACAGCCGGAAGTGCAAGAGTGCACTGTCTCAGATTGAGATGCCCTTCGCGGTGTGGCGAGAGGGCATTATATGCTGGGGGATAGGGCAAAGCCCTAGGTGACTTTATTTTTCTAATTCGAGGTCATTTTGGGGCCCATTTTGGAGGCGGAAGTTCTCCATAGGCACTCAGAAAAAGGCCCTGTTTGGGCTGTGCGACCACTGTTCTGCAGGTCGATGAAAAGTTGCCGTAGAAATTGCATCGTATGCCTGTGCACAGAGATATTGGGAGTTGCAGAATCATCCTTATTGCCTGTTGATGCAAAATCGTCACTAGGAAGTGACTGTGTGGTCAAAAACCACTTTCGTCAGATTTGCAGATTTGCCCTTGTGAGGCAGAAGCTGTGTTTTTTGCAGTGACAGAATATTTTGCAGTGTTCTGTAATGGCGTCTGATTCTCTTTCACAGATTGTCACTGAAAAGCTTGACAAGAACAACTTCCAAGCATGGAAGTTTAGAATGACGAATTTCCTTATGGGAAAAGGCTACGAGGAGTTCATTACAGGAAATGAAAAAGAACCAGTTCTTCCTAATGTTCCCAATCAACAGGAAATGCAGGCATTTAAAGGATGGCATGAGAGAGCCAGAAAAGTTATGTACTGGCTGTCTATCAGTATTTCAGATTCAATGATTGTGCATATTCAGGATGCAAGTACGCCAAAGGTGGCATGGGATACTTTGGCTAGAATGTACAGCACAAATACGCAGGCCAGGAAAATGCAGCTCAAGCAGGAGCTGCACAATGTGCAGAGAGAAAATATGAGCATCAATGACTACCACATGAAGGTGAAGAAAATTGCGGATGCACTTGCTTCCATTGGGTCGCCAGTGGATGATGATGATTTAGTTTCTGTGACCTTGAATGGTCTAGGAAAGGATTATGCACAGTTCCGGACATCCATTGCCATCCGTGAAAAGTTTCTTGATTTTGAGAAGTTGATTGCTCTTCTAATTTCTGAAGAGCAAAGAAATGGTGGTGCATCTTCTTCAGGAGGAACTTCAAAAGAAACTATATTCTACTCAAATGTCGGAAGGGGTAGAGGCAGAGGTAGAGGAGGCCGATCTGGAGGCCGTGGTAGAAATCAGAATATGCAGCAAACTCAAGAAAACCAGTCCTATGTAGGAGGACGTGGTAACTCTAGAGGCAGGGGGAGCCAAAGAGGTCATGGTGGATGGCAGAGAGGCCATAATGCAAACAGCAATGTTGAATGCTACTACTGTGGTAAAATGGGGCATATGGCTAAAGACTGCTACAAAAAGCAGAATGACATTATGAATGGAAAATTGTAGCAAGGCAATTATGCATCCTCTAGTAGACAGGGTGATGACAGAAATGAGCATTTGTTTATGGTACAGCATATGACAAATTCTGTGACAAGTGTAGAAGAAAGCAATGATGTGTGGTATGTTGACTCAGGTGCATCAAACCACATGACAGGTCATGCTGAATGGATGCAGAATGCAAGGAAAATGGAAAAACCAGGATTTGTGGAGACTGGTGATGATACTACACATCCTATTGTGCAGATTGGCAAAATTCCTGTCTATGCAGGATGGGAAAAAGAAATACTTGTCTGATGTATTTCATGTCTCGAACATCACCAAGAACCTGGTTTCTATTGGTCAAATGGTTGAGCAGGGCTTGCAAGTCAGATTCAATCCTCATGGATGCTTTGTTGAGGATATGAAAAATAATGGTCGCTTGATAGCAAAAGGAAAGAAGAAGGGCAGGATGTTTACGCTGGATGCGGACATGCCTGAATTGAGTGCAGCAATGTTTGCACATGGGACCGGTGTAGTTGCAGATATTGATATCTGGCATAAACGCATTGGTCATGTTAATGTACAGCAACTTAAATGAATGCAGGCCCAAAATATTGTTGCAGGATTGCCTAAATTCAAGGTTGCAGAAATGCATAAGTTGTGTGAAGCCTGTCAATTTGGAAAACAGGCAAGGAAACTATTTCCTAAGCATGGTCAAGAGAGTAAAAAGCCATTCGAATTAATCCACTCTGATGTGTGGACTACCAAAGCTGCATCTATTGGAGGCTGTCACTATTTTGTCACATTTATTGATGACTTCAGCAGAAAACTTTGGGTGTATTTTATGAAAAAGAAAAGTGAAGTGTTTGGGCACTTCAAAGCTTTTAAAGCTATGGTTGAAAAAGAAGCAGGCCTGCAAATAAAATGCCTAAGGTCAGATGGAGGGGGAGAGTACCTCTCAAATGAGTTTGCAAGGTTCCTGCAAGAGCATGGCATAAAGCAGCAATATTCATGCAGTCATACCCCACAGCAAAATGGAATTGCAGAAAGGAAAAATAGGCATATTGGAGAGGTATCTCATGCCATGCTCAATGAAAAAGACCTACTAGATTTTTATTGGGCTGAAGCACTTGCTACAGCAGTTTACATAATGAACAGGACTCCCACTGCAGCAATACATGGCATGACTTCAGAGGAGATGTATACTGGTAGGAAACCAGATATTTCCCATTTGAAAATTTTTGGTTACATTGCCTATGTTCATGTGCCAATGAATTGAGGTCCAAGTTGGATCCAAAGGCTGAGAAGTGTGTCTTTATTGGTTATTCTCTGCAGCAGAAAGGGTATAGATGCTATAACCCTTCTACACGTAAGTTCACAGTGAGCAGAGACGTTGTTTTTGATGAGATGAGCAGCTGGTATAAACCAGTAAATGTGATGATTGATGTAGATGCACAAAAAGGTAATGCTGCACAAAATTCACAACAGCAATCACAAAATATCAGTGGACCTGCAGTGTCCTCTAGCAGTGGTTCACATACTTTGCCATGGACAGGTAGATTGAGATCAAGAGAATCTCCTCAAAGCAATGCAGATAGTGGTACGTAGGTATCACGAAAAGGAAAAGAGAAGGTAGATCAGCCCATGTTTGATGTGAATGCAGGTCACTCTTATGTGGATGGTGAATCCAGTGGCTCAGAACATAGCATTGATGATGAGTTGGGTATTCCTTCTGTTGTTACACCTGGAGTAAGGAAGACCAGGGATGTTTTGAGAGCACCTGGAAGTGAGCCTATTTTGTGCAGGTCTACCAGAGCTAGGTATCCTGTGGATAGGCTGAAATATGATGGATTTATAGCCATTCACTATGCCTATATGGTCAAAGTGATACAGGAACCAGAACCCATTTCTTTTGAGCAAGCCATGGGAAAAGAAAAATGGGAGAAAGCCATGGATGAAGAAATGGATGCCTTGGATGCAAATGGAACATGGGAATTGGTGCCTTTGCCTAAAGACAAGAATGCAATTGGTTGTAAATGGGTTTATAAGGTGAAGCACAATGCAGATGGTTCTGTGAACAGATACAAGGCAAGATTAGTTGTCAAGGGGTATGCACAGACATATGGCATTGATTATGAAGAAACATTCAGTCCAGTTGCAAGGATGGCGACTGTAAGAGCAGTCATTGCTATGGCTGCATCAAAGGGATGGTCTTTACTTCAGATGGATGTAAAGAATGCCTTCTTGCATGGTGATTTGCAAGAAGAGGTCTATACTGAGCAGCCACCAGGTTATGTGCATGTTGTTCATCCTGAGTTTGTTTGCAGGTTGAAGAAAGCCTTGTATCGCTTGAAGCAAGCACCTAGAGCATGCTCTGACAAAATAGGACAGTATCTTGTTACTATTGGCTTTCAGATTTCCAAGGCAGATTTCTCACTCTATGTGAGAAAAACGGAGAAAGGTATTATGCTGCTTGTCATTTATGTTGATGATTTGATCATCACAGGTGATAGTGATGAAGACATCCTTCATGTGAAAATGCTATTGAAACAGAAGTTTGAGATGAAGGATTTGGGAGAGCTGCGTTATTTATTGGGCATTGAGGTGATTATATCACCAAGTGGGATACAACTCTTGCAGAGGCAGTATGGACTGGACATGCTATCCAAATATGGGATGACAAGCTGTAAGCCTATTTCAGTTCCTTTGGAGCAGAATGTGAAGCTGAGTGCAGATGCAGGCGAGCTTCTGGAAGACCCTACTATGTACAGACGCATAGTAGGAAGTTTGATTTACATGACTATTACCAGGCCAGATTTGAGCTATGCTGTTGGGTTGGTAAGTCAGTTTATGCAGGCTCCAACGAAACCGCATTTGGATGCGGCTAGACGCATACTCAGGTATGTGAAGTCCACATTGCAGTATGGACTATTCTATGAGGCTGGGGTTCAGATACAGTTGCATGGATACACTGATGCTGATTGGGCTGGTAGTATTTCTGATAGACGATCTACCAGTGGATATGTGTTCTCTTTTGGGAGTGCTGCAGTCACTTGGAGCAGCAAGAAACAGCCTACAGTTGCCTTGTCGAGAGCAGAGAGGCTGAGTACAGGGGTGTAGCAATGGCTGCATGTGAGGTAGCTTGGTTGCATAAGCTACTCTATGATATGCATCAGTCTACAGATGGTGGGCCAGTTGTCATTTATTGTGACAACATGAGCAGTATACACTTGGCAAATAACCCAGTCTATTATGCTAGAACAAAGCACATTGAGGTGCATTATCACTATGTGCGGGAGAAGGTTTTACTAGGTCTTATTGATCTAGTTTATGTCAGCACAGAGGATCAGGTAGCTGACATATTCACGAAGGCATTGGGTGCAGAGAAGCTACACAAGTTCAGAGACCTGCTTGGTGTGCAGGAATTGGGATTGAGCTCGAGGGGGAGTGTTGAGATATCGAGCTCCACTCGCGATATGCCAGGGTGACCGTTGTGCATTTATGTCACCGACTTGTTAGCTACAGATGCGGTTGGTACACTGCCCACGAATAATAGCTGGATGACAGCTATCCTTATCTACACTAGTTCGTGGCTCAGTTAGTATGCCACCTTAGTTAGTTGAGTTTGGCTTGAGACCCACATATAGGGTTCTTCTATTTTTTTGTACTAGAGTTCTTTTGGCTTTCACAACTAAGAAGAGGAAAACTGTTTTTAGCCTCCACCTTTAAGTGTATTCCCCCATCGTGCTTGGGAAAAAGCCTCAAGTGAGACTCCTTCCCTCTCTCCCACTATCTTCACACACACCCCCTTCCCCCTCCCGCCCCTTCACCCCTGCCCCCTCTCCACGGGCTGGCGACTGCGGCCACCAGCCCTTTCCCCCCCTCTCGCATCCCCTTGCACCCCCCCTCTCGTACCCCCTTCCTCCCACCCCCTTCCCCCTCCCCCGCCCCCTCCCCCCTGTTGGAAAGCTGAAAGGAAAGCAAAGAGTGGACACAAACTCAGAATACTTGCTTTACTTGCTTGTAGAATGAAGAAGAGTGAGGTCCTTAAGTAGGCACCTCATACATGCTCATTGACATCACTGATGACTTTAGAGCTCCACAATCATCTCCTCAATCTGCTCCTAGATTCTCTCAATCATCCTATGTGGCTCTCCACCACCTAATTGTGCTTGTGGGCACCTAACTGTGCCTCTAGCACTCACACATAGAAACATTAGGTGTGCCTGAGGCATACACCTTGAGATATCCCAACAAACCCCCCCTCAAGGAAATGCCTCAGGCTATGTCAAGGATACATCTAGTCTCATAGTTTCTCATGCCATCTCATGGTGGTCAAGGATAAATCTATGGCTAGGTTCTCATGCTAGCAAGGGTTCCCTTGGGTGTAAGGTAAACAAAAGGGATACAAAAAGACCTTCCAATGGTTATCTCCCCTGCATGTACATGCACACAATGTCTGCAGGAGGTACCATGGAACAAAACATACACATGGCCTACATCATAAGGTGACCAGAGGTGTTTACAAAACACACAAAACACAATAGTTTATTTTCATTCATTTTGGAGGACTATCCAGGCTGAGTACCTTGACATAAAAAGAGAGATCTGGAGCATACATAGATGTGTTTAAAATGCATAATCTTCATGGGATGCCTCATCTTGTGGAGGCTCAACTGTAAGTAGATTTGCATTTTCTTTCTTTGCTTTGGCTCTGCAAAACTTCTCATTATGGTTGTTCTTGCCACAGTGCTTGCATGGATTAATTTTGAAGCAGTCCTTTGAAAGGTGATTTGTCTTTCCACAGTGATTGCAAGGAGTATACTTGCCCTTCTGGACTTTTATAGCATAAGCAGTGTCATTGCCTTTCCTGAGCTCCATATGCCTTTCTTCTTCTTGGAGAGCAGAGATAATACCTTCAAGATTAGGATTAGGAAGATTTTTCAAAGTGGTAACTATGTGATCATAATCTTCAGGCATGCTCTTAAGTAACACTGCCATAGCATCATCTGGAGAAATAGGAGAGTTGATAGAAGCTAATTGAGTCATAAGACTCCGCATATAGTTGACATGAGCTGCTAAAGTAGTACCACTAGTCATCTTCAATTCAAAGAAAGAGATTTTAAGTGATAGTTTAGAGATGTGAGAGCTAGTACCAAAAATCATGTCAAGCTTCTGCCAAGCTTCCAAAGGAGACTCCAAGTCAGAGATATGGTGTATATAATCATCTCCTAAAGCAAGAGCAATAATACCGTATGCTTTTTCTTCTCTAGCTGGATCCCTTGCCGGTCATGTCGGAGTTGAGGATTCTCCAGCATTGGAGGCTGTAGAAGAAGCGGTAGGAGTCGGTTTGACAAGTCCCCATAAGTTCTCCCTCATCAATGCAAATTTCACCTTCATCTGCCATGTGTGGAAGCCCTTTCCATTGAACTTCTCGAGATTAAATAGGGTAGCCATGAGAGGGTCTAACCCAGATATTGGGCAGTGTCTATCTCTCTTACAAGGAAAAAATAACTGAAAGACTTCCAAAATATGAGCACTTGATGTAGCAAAGACTAGTGACCAATATTCAAACAATGATGCTTCTTCTTACATGCTTCATAGAAGTGGGTGAAATAAATACTTTCCAATCAAAACCAGGTCTAGTAATTCAAAACAAAACTGAAGCCACACTTGTACTGAAGTTATTGAAAGCTTCAAAAAACCAGAAATGCTAGAGTAGCATTTTATGTAGCATCATCTTCAAAAACTTATCCAAAACTGTCAAAACTGAAAAGCTGAACTTGGAGGGCTTGTAGCTCACTCTTCAAAGCAAGGAAAAGAGGGCTTTTTAAAGCAAAAGAAAGCTCATATACCAGAGAGGGTCCAGCATAGAGGTTGGACGAAATGGTGCGTACTTTTGCCCGGAAGAGTTGCTACAGGCTGAAACTGAGTTTTGACGATTTCTCCCTCGTTACTAAACCAAATGACCTGAAAAATGGCTCAAAATCTTCGTCTTGAGGTCGCCCATCTACTCCTAAGAGGGCTTAGGCAATGGCAGAGCAGGCAGGGAGTATTGAGCAACAGAAGAAATTCACTTTTTGGAGAATGGCAGCCACCACAGACATTTTTTTTTCGATTGCTTGCAGGTGGAAGTTCACCCATACTAGAGGAGTTTCCAGCTCAAAGGGTTTGGGCAATGGTCGTTTGTAGGTGGAGAACCAAGCTCTCAAAGATTTTGGGAAGAAAGAGGAAAATGGAGAAGAAGAAGATGAAGAAGAAGATGATGATGTGGCAGAAATGGGCTCAAGGGGGATCAAAGGACTCTGATACCATGTTGGAAAGCTAAAAGGAAAGCAAAGAGTGGACACAAACTCAGAATACTTGCTTTACTTGCTTGTAGAATGAAGAAGAGTGAGGTCCTTAAGTAGGCACCTCATACATGCTCACTGACATCACTGATGACTTCAGAGCTCCACAATCATCTCCTCAATCTGCTCCTAGATTCTCTCAATCATCCTATGTGGCTCTCCACCACCTAATTGTGCTTGTGGGCACCTAACTATGCCTCTAGCACTCACACATAGAAACATAAGGTGTGCCTGAGGCATACACCTTGAGATATCCCAACACCCCCTTCCCCCGGGCTGGCGGCCGTGGTCGCCAGCCCCCTAGCCCCCCCCCCCTCTCAGCCCTCCCCCCCCCCTCTTCCCCACCCCCCCCTCCCCCCTTCCCTTGAGCTGACGGCCGTGGCCGCCAACCCCTCCCACCCCCTTCCCCCTCCCCCCCCTTCACCCCCGCCCCCCTCCCCGCCCCCTCTCCCCCCTCCCTCCCCCCTTCCCCCAAGCTGGCGACCGCGGCCGCCAGCCCCCCAGCCCCCCCCCTCTCAGCCCTTCCCCCCCCCCTCTTCCCCACCCCGCCTTCCCCCCCCCCTTCCCTCTGGCGGCCGTGGCTGCCAGCCCCTCCCACCCCCTTCCCCCTCCCCCCCCTTCACCCCCACCCCCCCCTCCCCGCCGCCAGCCCCCCCCTCCCCCCTTCCCCCCCGCCAGTCCCCCCCCCCCCTCCTCCCCTTCCGCCAGGCCCCCCCCCCCTTCCCCCTCCCCCCTTCCCCCCCTGCCCCCCTTCCCTCCTCCTTTCCCCCCTCTACTCCACCCCCGCCTCTCCCTCCCTTCCTCCTCCCTTCCCTCCAGCCCCTCCATCCTCTTCTTCTCCTCCCCTCAACCTTTCTCTCTCTAGTTCCTCTCTCTTCAAATTTTTAAAAAGAAATCTAGATAAAGAATTAATCAAAAAAATTTGCAAGTACCTGGAAAAAGTTTGTAAGTTTGCTCTTTCTTGCTTTCTTGCTCTTCCTTCCTTGCTCTCTTGATCGTCCTTGCTTTCTTGCTTCAATGAATGAAATGAGGGGAGAATGAATGAAGAAGGAAGACTATATATAAGAAAAATTAGGTTTTCCTCCTCCTCTCCTATTGGCTTTCCATTCCTCCCCTCTCTCCTATTGGCTTTTCATTTATCCCCTCTCCCATTGGCTCCCATTACTCCCCCTCTCCCATTGGACCCCCATCCCTCATCCCAATCTTCCATTAGCCCTCCCCCCATCCATCCATTTCTTCTTCCTCCCCATTGCCACCACTCCCATCCCACATTTCCACCACGTCCCATACTCCTCCCATTTCCCAAAATCCCATATTTCCCCATCTCACCCTCCTCTTTTTCATCCCCTATTAACTCCCTCACTCATTTCACTCCCTTATTATCATACTCCCCTATTACCTTCCCCTCTCCCATTCCATTCTTCCCTCCCCATTCTCACTTCCACTTCCCATTACTCACTTGCCATTTGAAAACTATTAATATATTATTATACTATTTTTTATACTTATTATCATACACCCCTATTACTTCCCTCTCCCATTCCACTCCTCCCTCCTCACTCCCACTTCCACTTCCCATTACTCACTTGCTATACACATTTGCAAACTATTAATATATTATTATATGATTTTTTATACTATTTTCAAACTTACATGTGGGCAAAATCACAGGTGTCAAAGCGATCCTATTGTGGTCATACAACAACTGTGCTTTTATTCAAGGGTGTATTTATCCTCATCAACAAGCTTATTTTCGAGAATTTTCTAATATTATCGCATCTACATTTCTCCGATGGGCACAAAACTTTGTACACGCCTCAACCTAGGTCTTATTGACTTGCATACAAAGTGGTGCACCCATCCCATAAGTACTTGTTCGGATAACACACCTCCAATCGTATTTTATGACAATTGTGCATAACACTAGGAACAAAATGGTGTATCATGTGAGATCGACTATGCAAAGCATATCCAATGGACACAAGACTTTGCACGTTTCTCAACCTAGGCAGTATTGACTTGTGTGCAAAGTGGCATCCCCATCCGATAAGTACTTGTTTGAAAAATACACCTATGATCGTGTTTTTTGACCGTTGTACATGACACCAAGGCCAAAAACGGTATTTAATACTCAATCTACCATGTAAAGCATATCCGATGGGCACAATACTTTGCACATGCCTCAAAAGCGGTGGTATGGTATTCCATGCAAAGTGGAACGCCCATTCAATAAGTACTTTTTAGAATATCACACCTAGGACCATGTTTTTTATTGGTTGTTCTCCATGACACTAAGGCGAAAACGCTGATTTATGCTTAATCGACAATGCAACGCATATACGATCATCACACTACTTTGCACACATCTCAACCTAGGTATTATTGACTTACATGCAAAGTGGCGTGCCCATCCCATAAGTACTTAGTCGAATAACACATCTAGGACCGCGTTTTTTGACGATTGTGCATGATACTAAGGCCAAAACAGTGTTTAATGCTTGTTCGACAATGCAAAGCATATCCGATGGGCACAATACTTTACACACACCTTCAACTAGATGGAATTGACTTACATGCAAAGTGGCACGCCCATCCCATAAGTGCTTGATCGGATAACATACCTAGCAGCGTGTTTTTTTACGGATGTGCATGACACTAGAGCAAAAATAGTATTTAATGCTCGATCGACCATGCAAAGGATATCCAATGGGCACAACACTTTTTTTATGCCTCAACCTAGGTGGTATTGAAATGTTCTCAAAGAGGCACACCCATCCGATAAGTACTTGGTCAGATAACACACCTAAGGCCGTGTTTTTTTGCGGATGTGCATATCACTAGGGAAAAAGTGGTGTATAATGTGTGATCGACCATGCAAAGCATATTCGATGGTGACAATACTTTGCACACACCTCAACGTAGTTGAAACGGACTTGCGTGCAAAGCGGAGCCCCCATCCAATAAGTACTTGTTTGAATAACACACCTAGGACCGTGTTTTTTCATGGTTATGCATGACACAAAGGCAAAAACGGTGTTTTATGCTTGATCGACAATGCAAAGTGGCACGCCCATTCCATAAGTGCTTGATCGGATAACATACCTAGCAGCGTGTTTTTTTACGGATGTGCATGACACTAGAGCAAAAATAGTATTTAATGCTCGATCGACCATGCAAAGGATATCCGATGGGCACAACACTTTTCGTACACCTCAACCTAGGTGGTATTGAATTGTTCTCAATGAGGCACACCCATCCGATAAGTACTTGGTTAGATAACACACCTAATGGTGTGTTTTTTTTCGGATGTCCATATCACTAGGGAAAAAATGGTGTATAATGCGTGATCGGCCATGCAAAGCATATCCGATGGTGACAATACTTTGCACGCACCTCAAGGTAGTTGAAACGGACTTGTGTGCAAAGTGGAGCCCCGATCCGATAAGTACTTATTTGAAAAACACACCTACGGCCGTGTTTTTATATGGTTGTGCATGACACAAAGGCAAAAACGGTGTTTTATGCTTGATCGACAATGCAAAGCATATCCGATGGGCACAATACTTTGCACACACCTTCAACTAGGTGGAATTGACTTACATGCAAAGTGGCATTCCCATCCCATAAGTACTTGATCAGATAACACACCTAGCAGCGTGTTTTTTTTCGGATGTGCATGACACTGAAGCAAAAATGGTATTTAATGCTCCTTCGACCATTCAAAGCATATCCGATGGGCACAATACTTTTTCTACACCTTAACCTAGGTGGTATTGAAATGTTCTCAAAGAGGCACACCCATCCGATAAGTACTTGGTCAGATAACATACCTAAGGGCATGTTTTTTTGCAGATGTGCATATCACTACGGAAAAAACGTTGTATAATGCGTAATCGACCATGCATAGCATATCCAATGGTGACAATACTTTGCACGCATCTCAACCTAGTTGAAACGGACTTGCGTGCAAACTGGAGCCCCCATCCGATAAGTACTTGTTTGATTAACACACTTAGGACCGTGTTTTTTCATGGTTGTGCATGACACTAAGGCAAAAACGGTGTTTTATGCTTGATCGACAATGCAAAGCATATTCGATGGGCACAATAGTTTGCACACACCTTCAACTAGGTGGAATTGACTTACATGCAAAGTGGCACGCCCATCCCATAAGTGCTTGATCGGATAACATACCTAGCAGCGTGTTTTTTTATGAATGTGCATCACACTAGAGCAAAAATAGTATTTAATGCTCGATCAACCATGCAAAGGATATGCGATGGGCACAACACTTTTCGTATGCCTCAACCACTACTTGGTCAAATAACACACCTACTGGAGATATCCGATGGGCACAATACTTTGCACACACCTTCAACTAGGTGGAATTGACTTACATGCAAAGTGGCATTCCCATCCCATAAGTACTTGATCGGATAACACACCTAGCAGCGTGTTTTTTTTGGATGTGCATGACACTGAAGCAAAAATGGTATTTAATGCTCCTTCGACCATTCAAAGCATATCCGATGGGCACAATACTTTTCCTACACCTTAACCTAGGTGGTATTGAAATTTTCTCAAAGAGGCACACCCATCCGATAACTACTTGGTCAAATAACACACCTAAGGGTATGTTTTTTGCAGATGTGCATACCACTAGGGAAAAAACGGTGTATAATGCATGATCGACCATGCAAATCATATCTGATGGTGACAATACTTTGCACACACCTCAATGTAGTTGAAACAGACTTGCTTGCAAAGTGGAGCCCCCATCCGATAAGTACTTGTTTGAATAACACGCCTAGGACCGTGTTTTTTCATGGTTGTACATGACACTAAGGCAAAAACGGCGTTTTATGCTTGATCGACAATGTAAAGCATATCCGATGGGCACAATACTTTGCACACACATTAAACTAGGTGGAATTGACTTACATGCAAAGTGGCACGCCCATCCCATAAGTGCTTGATCGGATAACATACCTAGCAGCGTGTTTTTTAAAGGAATTGCATGACACTAGAGCAAAAATAGTTAATGCTCGATCGACCATGCAAAGGGTATCCGAAGGGCACAACACTTTTCATACGCCTCAACTTAGGTGGTATTTAAATGTTCTCAAAGAGGCACACCCAACCGATAAGTACTTGATCAGATAACATACCTAAGGGCATGTTTTTTTGCGGATGTGCATATCACTAGGGAAAAAATGGTGTATAATGCATGATCAACCATGCAAAGCATATCCGATGGTGACAATACTTTGCACACTCCTCAACGTAGTTGAAGCAGACTTGGGTGCAAAGTGTAGCCCCCATCCGATAAGTACTAGTTTGAATAACACACCTAGGATCGTGTTTCTATATGGTTGTGCATGACACTAAGGCAGAAACGGTGTTTTATGCTTGATCGGCAATGCAAAGCATATCCGATGGGCACAATACTTTGCACACACCTTAAACTAGGTGGAATTGACTTACATGCAAAGTGGCGTTCCCATCGCATAAGTGCTTGATCGGATAACACACCTAGCAGCGTGTTTTTTTACGAATGTGCATGACACTAAGGCAAAAATGGTATTTAATGCTCGATCAACCATGCAAAGCATATCCGATGGGCACAATACTTTTCCTATACCTCAACCTAGCTAGTATTGAAATTTTCTCAAAGAGGCACACCCATCCAATAAGTACTTGGTCAGATAACATACCTAAGGGCATGTTTTTTTGCGGATGTGCATATCACTACGGGAAAAACGTTGTATAATGTGTAATCGACGATGCATAGTATATCCGATGGTGACAATACCTTGCACGCATCTCAAGCTAGTTTAAACGGACTTGCGTGCAAACTAGAGCGCCCATCCGATAAGTACTTGTTTGATTAACACACTTAGGACCATGTTTTTTCATGGTTGTGCATGACAGTAAGGCAAAAATGGTGTTTTATGCTTGATCGACAATGCAAAGCATATCCGATGGGCACAATACTTTGCACAAACCTTCAACTAGGTGGAATTGAATTACATGCAAAGTGGCACACCCATCCCATAAGTGCTTGATCGGATAACATACCTAGCAGCATGTTTTTTTTACGAATGTGCATGACACTAGAGCAAAAATAGTATTTAATGCTCGATCGACCATGCAAAGGATATTCGATGGGCACAATTCTTTTCCTACACTACAACCTAGGTGGTATTGAAATGTTCTCAAAGAGGCACACCCATCCGATAAGTACATGGTCAGATAACACACCTAAGGGTGTGTTTTTTTGCGGATGTGCATACCACTAGGGAAAAAACGGTGTATAATGCATGATCGACCATGCAAATCATATCTGATGGTGACAATACTTTGCACACACCTCAACATAGTTGAAACGGACTTGCGTGCCAATTGGAGCCCCCATCCGATAAGTACTTGTTTGATTAACACACCTAGGACCGTGTTTTTTCATGGTTGTGCATGACACTAAGGCAAAAACGGTGTTTTATGCTTGATCGACAATGCAAAGCATATCCGATGGGCACAATACTTTGCACACACCTTCAACTAGGTAGAATTGACTTACATGCAAAGTGGCATGCCCATCCCATAAGTGCTTGATCGGATAACATACCTAGCAGCGTATTTTTTTCGGATGTGCATGACCCTAGAGAAAAAATTGTATTTAATGCTCGATCGACCATGCAAAGGATATCCGATGGGCACAACACTTTTCGTCCACGTCAACCTAGGTGGTATTGAAATGTTCTCAATGAGGCACACCCATCCGATAAGTACTTGGTCAGATAACACACCTAATCGCGTGTTTTTTTGCGAATGTCCATATCACTAGGGAAAAAATGGTGTATAATGCATGACCGACCATGCAAAGCATATCTGATGGTGACAATACTTTGCATGCACCTCAACATAGTTGAAACGGACTTGCGTGCAAAGTGGAGCTCCCATCCTATAAGTACTTGTTTGAATAACACACCTAGGATCGTGTTTTTTCATGGTTGTGCATGACACAAAGGTAAAAACGGTGTTTTATGCTTGATCGACAATGCAAAGCATATACGATGGGCACAATACTTTGCACACACCTTCAACTAGGTGAAATTGACTTACATGCAAAGTGGCATTCCCATCGCATAAGTACTTGATCGGATAACACACCTAGCAGCATGTTTTTTTACGGATGTGCATGACACTAAGGTAAAAATGGTATTTAATGCTCGATCGACCATGCAAAGCATATCCGATGGGCACAATACTTTTCCTACACCTTAACCTAGGTGGTATTGAAATTTTCTCAAAGAGGCACACCCATCTGATAAGTACTTGGTCAGATAACATACCGAAGGGCATGTTTTTTTGCGGATGTGCATATCACTACGGGAAAAACGTTGTATAATGCGTAATCGACCATGCAGAGCATATCCGATGGTGACAATACTTTGCACGCATCTCAACCTAGTTGAAACGGACTTGGGTGCAAATTGGAGCCCCCATCCGATAAGTACTTGTTTGATTAACACACTTAGGACCGTGTTTTTTCATGGTTGTGCATGAAACTAAGGCAAAAACGGTATTTTATGCTTCATCGACAATGCAAAGCATATCCGATGGGAACAGTACTTTGCACACAGCTTCAAGTAGGTGGAATTGACTTACATGCAAAGTGGCACTCCCATCCCATAAGTGCTTGATCAGATAACATACCTAGCAGCGTGTTTTTTTACGGATGTGCATGACACTAGAGCAAAAATAGTATTTATTGCTCGATCGATCATGCAAAGGATATCCGATGGGCACAACACTTTTCGTATACCTCATCCTAGGTGGTATTGAAATGTTCTCAAAGAGGCACACCCATCCGATAAGTACTTGGTCAGATAACACACCTAAGGGGTGTTTTTTTGCGGATGTGCATATCACTAGAGAAAAAATGGTACATAAGGCGTGATCGACCATGCAAAGCATATCTGATGATGAAAATACTTTGCACGCACCTCAATGTAGTTCAAACGGACTTGCGTGCAAAGTGAAGCCCCCATCCGATAAGTACTTGTTTGAATAACACAGCTAGGACCGTGTTTTTTCATGGTTGTGCGTGACACTAAGGCAAAAACGGTGTTTTATGCTTGATCCACAATGCAAAGCATATCCGATGGGCACAATACTTTACAGACACCTTCAACTAGGTGGAATTTACTTACATGCAAAGTGGCATTCCCATCGCATAAGTACTTGATCGAATAACACACCTAGCAGCGTGTTTTTTTTACGGATGTGCATGACACTAGAGCAAAAATAGTATTTAATGCTCGATCGACCATGCAAAGCATATCCGATGGGAACAATACTTTTCCTACACCTTAACCTAGGTGGTATTGAAATTTTTTCAAAGAGGCACACCCATCCGATAAGTAGTACTTGGTTAGATAACATACCTAAGGGCGTGTTTTTTTGCAGATGTGCATATCACTACGGGAAGAATGTTGTATAATGTGTAATCAACCATGCAAAGCATATCCGATGGTGACAATACTTTGCACGCATCTCAACCTAGTTGAAACGGACTTGCGTGAAAAGTGGAGCCCCCATCCAATAAGTACTTGTTTGATTAACACACTTAGGACCGTGTTTTTTCATGGTTGTGCATGACACTAAGGCCAAAACGGTGTTTTATGCTTGATCGACAATGCAAAGCATATCCGATGGGCATAATACTTTGCACACATCTTCAACTAGGTGCAATTGACTTACATGCAAAGTGGCACACCCATCCCATAAGTGCTTGATTGGATAACATACCTAGCAGGCTCGTGTTTTTTTATAGATGTGCATGACACTAGAGCAAAAATAGTATTTAATGCTCGATCGACCATGCAAAGGATAACTTGGCATGTCCATCTTATGAGTACTTGATCGGATAACTTCTCCCACCAATAAATTAAGTACTAATTAAAAATTTTAATAAATGAATAGATTATTAAAAAGAGACTAATATTTATGTAATTGTTGCTACTGCAGCTTGCTTGCGAAGGACTCTCACAAAGGAGATGGCTATAGATTTTGTTCCACGGATGGATGTGATTTTATGTATCAAAAGAGAAGTAGTTGCATTTGCTACAATCCATGATAGTGATCCCAATTCAGTTTGCCACTTTCGAAGACTTGGCGAAGATAAGGTGGCAGTTACTATATCAAAGATTCTTAGCGCACATGTTGAGCTAAAGTATAAATGTGGAGATATGGAAACACTTGGAGATGTTATACCCTACAATACATCCAACAAATCATTTATAGCATGGGACAAAGATGAGACTTATGCAACAGACATTATCAAGAATACAAAGTGCACCACCTTGGATTTTACTATAGGGGACATTTTACAAATGAGATCATTTGTAAATAAGATTGTAGCAGAAGGTGAAGTATTGGGATTTGAACAAGTGGAGCAATGGTCATTTGCACAGATGAGGATTCTAAAAGTCATTGATGATGGTATGGTTGATAACATAACATCCTTATGTTATCCCTACTATGAGGTAGGCAAAAATATGAGATGGAGCATGTAATTTTTAAACATGAGAAAGAGACACGTGGTTTTCAATGATAAAGACAAGGTATACTACAATATCAAAGGACCTAAAAAGCGTGCCCATGTGCTAGGCTCTATCACTTCAAATGTGGATGATTTCAATATACTCAATTATAGAAGTGACATCTTATCTGGAGTGGATGAGTTCATTGGTTCCGAGAAACAAAATGATTTTAGAAGCGAAGCCTTATCTGGGGTGGATGAATTCTTGCACAATGAGAAGGGCAAAGGTTTCAATAGCGATGTCTTGTCAAGTGTGGATGAGTTCATGCATATTAACAAACCTGGTGTCAATCAAGCTTGTGGATTTGTGAAAGCCATGGAAGATGTCCCAATGAGTGATGTTCTCTCAGAAGTGGAAGAGTTTCAAGGTTCTCAATACTCTCGTAGAATATTGAATTCATTGAATGGTCCTAAGAGTATGTTAAAAACGAGGATGAGATCAACAGAGGATTATTCAATATTTAACTTTGATTGTGATATGGACAAGGATGCAACGACCAATCATGGATGCTTGGTTACAAACAAATGTGAGGAGAAGAAGTGCATAAATACAGATAACAACATTGCACGAGGAACGAAAACGGTCATACATATGCATGAAGAGAAAGCGAATCCAGGCAGATCCACAAAAGCAACCAAAGAGGAAGAGAGTAATGAAGGAGGAGAACATGTTAAATGCATTGCGATATCTATGTTGCAAGTGAAGATGTATGCGCTTCATTGATCTGGCAGACATCAAGGAATGTAGAGGACACGTGTGGCAAAGAAGAGGAAGCGAAAGAAATGAATACCTTCTCACAAGTCTCTCTTGCTTTCTTCAGAATGGCAATAAAAGGCTAAGTTCAAGACAAAAGGTAAAACCTCTCGTAAATGGAAAAAGGATTTGCAATAAGGCATATCGCAATATTACTGGATTATCCCATGGTACATATTGGGATTTAGTCAGCAAGGCAAAGGGCGGCAACAAATTTAGCATTCATGCTAATAGAGGAAGGTCCAAATCAAGAATCTCAACTGTCAGAGCAGTAGCAATTTTGTAAGACTTCATACATGAAAATGCTTTACCTCAACCCCATATATCTACCAAACTCCCTAACGGTGATGCGATCACTGAAATGCACCTTCCAATGGGCTTGACAAAGCTCGAAGTATTTGACTCTATTGTAGAAAAGCAAAGGCAAAGAGGGGATGCCGTAGCTTCTTCTCATACTTTGTATACTCTTTGGAAGAAGAACTTTGGATATGTTAAAATCCCAAGGAGGCAAAAAATGTCAAAGAGCAATGTCTGTGATGATTTAAAGCGAGCGATTGAGAGTGCAACATGTCCAAATCAAAGAGAATTATACAAAAAAAACTGAAAATCTCATCATGACCTTATTCGACATTCCAGAAAAAAATATGCATTTTGGAAGGAGCAAGCTATTTCGCATCCCGATGACTACATGTGCCTTATTGTAGATGGCATGGATCAGAATACAACAACATTGCCTCGTTTTGTTGCCACTTCACCTAAATTACAAGGAAACCACTTTCTAAAGACAGATCTATGTGGAGTGTTAGTGCATGGAATTAAGTTCTTTGTAGATATATGGATTGATTCCTTGCATCTACATGATAGCAATCAAGTTGTAACATCTATTATGAAGGCAATTTGCAATGTACATGCAGAAAAAGGTCGCCTACCACCGACTTTGAGAATACAAGGTGATAATTGCTGGTGAGAAAATAAGAATGTACTCATGTTTGCAGTTTGCTCCATGCTCAAATCTTCAATGAGGTCGAATTTGGATTTTTGTATGTTGGGCATACACATGAGGATATCGATCAGGTTTTTAGCACAGTCTCAAGGGAGCTTAAATGCAAGGATGTGGAGACAATAGATGACTTGGTAAGAAGATGTGGCAGGCAAGTTGGTGGTCGTAAGGAAAGTACAGTATGTGAGAGGCTCGAAAGAATGTATGATTGGAAGAGCTTCATTCTACCTTTCATACAAACGGGTGGTGATGCATTGACAAGTCATACCAATCCACACTACTTTCGTTTTTTTTTTTAAGATGAAAAACGTGTAATGCAATGGCAACAGTATTCTCATGATACAAAATGGGAACCTGAAGAACCTTACAGTCTCTTAACTTCAATTCCCAGCAACGAAAGGTATCCAACATGGGCTCCTATACAAGAATTCAATGAGAGGTCTAACTGTGAAATAGAAGGATTAAAAGCATTTATTACATACAAAGAGGAAATGCTCTGGAGATATCCTGATTCAAAGCCTACTTGGAGAGAACACACTACCACTGTAATTAACAAGACATGAAATTTAATAAAGGACCTTGAGAGAATGCGAGGCTCAAAGGATGTCAAGGAAGAATGCAATATGTTTTGGCCAAATGTTCATAACGATTTGCGCCTAGCTCCAGTCTTTGAAAATGAATTTGTATCATTACTCCCACGTCCATATTGTGGACCGAAGAAGAAAGAGTTTATGCCACAAGTAGATATAGAGGTCGATTGTTTTGTTGTGGTTCGGCCATCGAATGATGAATATGAGAATGTGAAGTTTTGGGTTGCAAAAGTAGTTGATGTGCAAAGAGATGACCAAGGGAGAGCTACAACATTTACAATGGTATGGTATGAGCCAAAGGGTAAGAAGGAGAATATGGATAACAACACATTGTATACTAATTGTATAATGAAGGAGTGGGTCCCAAATGATGAAGCGGTCTCTCAAGTTTCGACGGAGACAATCATAGTGTCTTGGCATTCAAGGGCAAAGAAATCAAAGAAGCACATGGGATATGAGGTAGAAGGAAAAATAAAAATACCACAGCAAACTATTTTGCATATACACAAATTTTTAAGGATGCTCGCCATGGAGGAAGTAGAAGGAGACAGTGCAAATGAAGAATGTCCATGATTAAAACTTTGTATTGAAGTCCATTGAAGGATTTTATTTGGGTACTAGGCAAGAAGCCAATCCAAGACAATTATAATCAGAGTCATCACCTCCTATGTCAAATGAGAGTCAAAATATGCACTGGATGTCACCCAAGGGTCAAGGCTTTCCAAGACAATAGGGAGTTAATGCAGATGGCACCTGGCAAGGGACTATCACATTGAGCAATAAGACAATGGGGAGTTAATGCACCCAAGGGGCAAGTCTTGGCAAGATAACTTGTGGGAGTTAATGCAGATGGCACCTGTATTTTGCACTGGATGTCACCCAAGGGTTAAAGCTTGGCAAGACAATAGGGAGTTAATGCAGATGGCACCTGGCAAGGGACTATCACATTGAGCAATAAGACAATTGGGAGTCAATGCACCCAAGGGGCAAGGCTTGGCAAGACAAGTGGGAGTCAAATTATGCAGATGGCACCTGGCAAGGGACTGTCGTGACATTGAGCAATAAGGCAATGGGGAGTCAAATTATGCAGATGGCACGAATTGAGGCTCTTTAAGAGCAACAATTTAAATTGTAAACATATGTTCAATCTATATCATTTTGGATATAAAGACTCTAGTTGAGAGCAACGTCTCTCAATGTAATCATTATATAATAATAGCTATAATTGCTATTATACCTCTTTGGTTCAATAAAAAACTTGGGTCGTATGGCATCATGTCTTTTTTCTATTTATTAAAAGTTTTAAAAATTTTGTGCATATTGTGAGTGACAATGTTATTTTCATGAAATATTTAAGTCTCCTTTCATGGATTTATAAATTTATCACATCAAGGAAAAACGTCAAGGAAAAATATTAAAAATAATTAAATTAACAAATAACTTAGATATAGCTAGAATTTCTAATATAGGATTATTTCAAATACTTGCATGTTGGTGCAAAAGTATAGATTGAAAAAACAATATTTTTATGTGAATATGATAGTGCCACAAAGTGAACTTTTGATTTGGGAAGAATATTTTCAGAAAGTAAAATTTTGATTTGGGAAGGATATTTTCACAAACTAAAGTTTTCATTTGGGAAGGATTTTTGGGCTTCATCCAAAAACAACACAAAAAGTCCAAAATTAATGAAATAGGTGTTGGCCGTTGCCGTTATGGTTCTGCAGGCTCTTCTTCCTCGTCTTTGTCTTGAATCCTCCCAAGCACCATTGGGGGAGTTCGGTTTGCTATTGGTGGTGATACTGGATGGATATCCTGGTCCTGGTTGTCTGGGAAAGAAGCATCCTCCTCCAATTGATGCGGCTATTCTGAGAAGACCACATCGTGACTTACAATTACCTTCTTGGTAACAGGGTTATAGAGATGGTAACCCTTCGCCTCTTCACTGTAGCCCAAGAAAATACACTTCCGGCTCTTCGGTTCCCATTTGGTCCTATTAGCATCAGGGACATGCACAAAACAGTCACATCCAAAAACTCTGAAATGTGCAGCTGAAGGTTTCTAAGGCACTGGTAGCCCATTCATATTATGTGACCTATGCAATGCGATTGCCATTTCTATCCAAAATTAGAGCCTGTGGGTCAAGCAGTTTTGATCAGCACCTTAGTAGCTCTCTAGTCTGCTTGTGACATCTAAATTTTCTCCTTGTGACTTCTAAATTTTCTCTAATCTTGCCTCCCAAGCATCCCTTGATCCTCCAAAGTTTCAAAGTCCACATCCACAAATTAATTAATTTGTGGAGGCAACCATACTAAGAACAACTTGTTGGTCAACACCCTTGTCATGGAGACATTCATGGTGGGCAAGACAATACCCATCACACCAAAAATCATAATGTTTAGGGTGTCATCGTGGACAATGGGCATGGTATCAACATTATCTTGGAGAGTCTCATGAAGAATCTAAAGATGAAGAACCTAAATCATCTCCCTTACAAGTAAGCATGGCGGATTAGCAATCTGTAGTCCCTTAGGGTGTCTCGAATGTAGTATTCACAATTGGAGGGTTGCACTACCTAGTTAGCTTGTCATGGTTACCATGGAGGAAAATTATCATTCTATGCTACTAAAAATTTCCAAGGTGTTGCATTGAGGCGATGATGATCAGGATTGATGACACTGAGGTGCACATACCCACCAACTCAAGTCAAGTTTCTAGAGGCTACGATCCCCAAGAGTTAGAGGTCGATGGTCACGTTTTCCAATATGAGACATAGCTAAGGGAGATGAATATCTTTTCATAAGAGAGATAAACCTATTTCAAATGGAAGTAGAGCTCAAGCAAATGCAAAAAGAATATTAAATTGTCTAGCAAATTTCCATTTACCTAGAGCATATTTTGGAATCTAGAGTACAAGGAACTACTATAGTACTTGTCCATAATGACATTTTGTGAAGGAATTCCCCATTAGAAACAAAGGCTAATGGCATTGATAGCCTAGTAGTACAATTTGACAGGAGGAAAACTATACAAACAAGGAGAATACGGGTCATACCTTATGAGTGACTAGTATTATTGGTCGATGCACACCATAAACTCAACGATGGCCACCTTGGCCAAGAAGGCCATGTAAGCCATGTTGTATCGGAACACTCTTTTTCAAGATTCTTTCTAGCTTAGCATCATATGTGATATCTACTTGAAAACAAGAAGACCCTTTCCCTTAAGACCACATGCCACTATAGCCAAGCTTGCCATGGGGAGCACACTAGAAATGGGGGCTAGACTTCTAGAAACCCTTCAACACTATGGTATATCTCACCTAGGACAAGTTAATAATTGTGTCCAACAAACTGCCAATAAGTGGGTGGAAGCCAAGGCATGGGAGACAACTTAGCTTAGAGCCAAGTCCAAATTCATTTATGAAGATATCATTTCTAGGAATCGGAGGGTGATTGAGTTTGTTACTGACCAAGGCACACACTTCATGAACCAAGTGTTCAAAGTTTTCATGAAAGTATTCATGGTCATATACCAAGTTAAAACATTATATTGCCCTCATTGAAATGCAAAAACCGAGGCAACAAACACCATGTTAAAGACCATCCTCACAAAAATTGTGAATGTTAATCATAGGGATTGGGGTTTCAAGTTGAATACAACCCTTGGGATTGGGATTTCAAGTTGAAAACAACCTTGGTATTGGGATTTCAAGTTGAAATTCCAATCGTAGGGATTGGGATTTCAAGTTGAATATAGCCCTTTGGGTGTACAACGCATCATATCAACCCAAGACAACACTTACCTCCTTTTGCATGGCCTATGACTTAAAGGCCATTGTGGCTTTAGAATTCTTAGTACTAAGTTTACAACTTACAATTAAGCACCAACTTGGATATTTAAAATCTATTCAACAATAGCAAAATCAATTATCTAAGCTCAAAGCTCAAGTAACCTCTGCATAATAGGTGATTTAAAGAAGAAGAAATTTTGGCATGATCGCGATGTTACCCCCATGTACCTATGCTTGCATTGCTCTACAATTCCAAACTTGCGACTAGACATAAGAGAGCAAGACACTTATTTCATAGCAATGGGATCAAGGCATTTGTTTAGCTTAACTTGTGTACCTCATGCTGGCAACCCTGACCAGAGACAACCATCTAAGTTTTCTCACCTTTTCTATATCCATGCCTCCACTCACCTTCCACCTTGTCACCACAATAGCTTGCATAAGCCATCACCACATTTTCCCCTGCCAATTCATACTATCCAGCTAAGTACCTCAAGCTCCCTCCTCAATTTGGACTACCAAGATTCTGTCCAAGCTAATAAGTTCCAGCAAAATGTTAAGCCTTAATACCCACACACTTGGAGTCCACATGCGGGTACACATGAGATACTCAAGCACCTGGCCATCTCGACCAACCAAGTTGATTCTAGGCCCCATGACATGCACCTTGTGGAAAGACCTTTCTTGAATCTGCAATGATAGTATTGAAGTTCGAGTATGGGAAGTATGAAGGTAGATGTACGTGTCCAAATGGTGTTCAACAAAGATACAAGGTTTGAATGTAGTTTGACAATTCAGAGGTTCAATAGTTCTTGAATTCTTCCAAGGTTAAGATGCTTAGAGCTATGATGGTAATGATCTTGTTGATGCACACTATTTAAGATGATTACATGTCACATCGCCCATGTATATTAATGAAGAATCTCACCCATTGTGTATTTCTTTGTCTCTATTCTTGGGTTGATTATGGCATGGCGACCTCTTCACATACACCCTAACTCACACAATAGAATGAATAGTAGTATACATTGATACATGTTTCCCCCTAGGAGTGCATGCACAACACCCATAGGCAAGTAGCTCCCCAAGCTATGATTGCATGTGGGAATGAGCATGCAAAGAGAACATGAGGAAAAACTAGTAAAAAATGCTCATGAGAAGGATATGTATGCAAGAGGGAAAGGGATAGATCTTGGGGATGGATATTGAGAAATTCAACAATGAGCAAGGGGATTTTAGAGGGGAATAGAGAGACAATAAGACAGTAGGGTGAGGAGGGGGGTGAAGATTCCATAGGGAAGAATTGAGGGGATTCATAATCATGTTACATTAAAGCTAGGAGTATATACAAAATGTGGCATAGTGGGGCCTCAATCGCATCATGCTAGAGCCCCCATTTTATATCCAATTCTCCACGCATCAAATAATACACATGCACAAGGTGAGTGGGGGGTTTTCCATGTAAGCATATGATCCAAAGCCATCTCAATTAGGTTTGACAACACTTATCCTCCCATATAAAATGAGAGGCCAATTTCCTATGTTATGATTGTTGGATGACACCCATCCTAAATATAACTATGATGCAGAAAAACCACATACATGGATAACTAGAGGTCTATGTCTACCATCTCATCCTAATTTCCCCTTATAACATATTATATGCATGGAGTATGCACAACCTACCAATATAATCCAATTATGTGCCCATCTAATTAGTAGGATGATCACATGGGATAGTTTACCACATCAACCATGGTCTATATCCCCTCTTATTCTCTGTTTTTCATGACACACCATATTACACGTATTCAAATTATTCTCATAAAGTTTATTATTCTTTACCATTCACATCCCCCCCCCCCCCTTTTTCCTTACAAGTATAGGATGCAAAGCATTGCTGTGCATCAATCAATGTGTACATGGAAAGATGTCCAAAAAAGCCATTCTTTCTTGGATTTCCTAGATTTCATGTCCTTTGTAGCTACTCTTAACATGTGTCCCTATCAAAATAATCCATGGCATCTCTGACTATGCAAAGAACAAGAGCCAAATTGAGCTATAGCTACGTGGATTCCTACTTTACACATGGAGAAAAGCTCCAACATCATATAAAGCTTCTAGAGAATTCTCATTTGGAGTCCATAGTTCTCCACACTCCTTCATGTGCCTTCCACATGCATGCTAGCATGCCTCTATTACATTATTGAGCAAAACATGGACATGATGCCTACCTCTTTATATGACTCATTCTCTTTATTTTTTATATTCCCCTTAACATCATATTCCTAATCAATTTTCACACCATACCATGGTATGTATAATTTGTACAAACGGTATTTACAATGGTCCACTCCACTATTCTCTTAATAACTTACAATATGCCATGGTATTTATAATTTATACATATGATATTTACAATGGTCCACTTCACTCATTCTCTTAATTGCTTACAATATCTTATACAATGGAAACTAAACCAACATTATAGAAATTAGAGATATCAAATTTTTATGTTACGATAGTCGATATGTCATGACCTCGTTGCCATGCTAAATGATAACATTGGTGAAAGTTGTGCCTACATCTACCCTAGAAATCTCAAAAATTGGGTGATCAAGATTCCTTTATATTATAGAAATTTTAAGGAATCTCCTTTGACACCTACAAAAGCCATCAAGAAATGTTGATTTACTTTATTGTAGTTGCTACCATTCGCAATTGTATCCAAAATCGTGTTCATAATCACATGAGTAGCCTTCTACAATTTGAACGTGCACTTTAAAGAAGCTTATAATTCATTAGTCCCACGTGGGGTTCTTCTGTTTGGTTCCTCCCAAAGCAGTTTGTTGCCTAGGGTGGTTGAACTATGTCAGTTTACTAGGAGGTGTTGTTTGCAATCTTTTGGTCAAGATTCAAACCAATAGTGGGTGCAAGATCAAACCAATAGTGGGGTTCTTCTGTTAGGTTCCTCCCAAAGCATGTTTGTTGCCTAGGGTAGTTGAACTATGTCGGTTTGCTAGGAGGTATTGTTTGCAATCTTTTGCTCAAGATTCAAACCAATGGTTGCTGCAAGGCAATTAATAGACAATGCAACGTTCAAGGTTTCGTCTCAAGTGTGTCAAGTTGTCCAAAAATCATTCTTTAAGCCATGAGGCTTATGTTAACCTCACTTTAACCTTCTAGAAATGGAAGCCATGACGCTTATGTTAACCTCATTAGGAGCAAGGCACAACAAATGCAACATGTGGTTTGATTATCTACCCGGCATAGAACCACTGTAACCAAAGTTCACAAATTTTTTAAGTTGTCCTTACACCTAGCAATCCTCTACCCTTCATTCCACCGCACTTCCAATGCATAT
This sequence comes from Dipteris shenzhenensis, assembly GCF_047967505.1. NCBI lineage: Eukaryota > Viridiplantae > Streptophyta > Polypodiopsida > Gleicheniales > Dipteridaceae > Dipteris > Dipteris shenzhenensis. Next base: position 41,265,150 of record NC_141600.1, on the reverse strand, counting down.
CCAAAAAGCTTACATTAAGAAGCCAAGTTATAGTGTGGATGACATACAAGAAAATTGCAACTAACCAACCCTATTGCCACCATAGCTACATCCTTAGTCCTCTCTCTAAGAGAGAAGGAAAACCAACCATCATAGACTGCAAGCCACAAGACTCTTCCAAAAGCAACATCCTCTTGATGGTGGTAACATAGGAAACACTTAGCTCTATTCGTGCAAAGTGTTTGGTTTGTGAAATAGCTTTGGGTGGGGTCTTACTTGTAGCTTGGGTTTGAAGCTAGAGCATTTTGGACTCATGGGGCATTGTTGCAAATCAACTATGATTGATGAGCCTTCATGGGTGTAATTGCATTAAAGAAGTTGTCTCTCCTCGACCTGAAGAATCAACTATCATGCGAAAGTCATATAACAACTCTTGTAAGCCTCTTCCAAGGTGGATAAGTTTGTTGGTAGCTCCCAAAGTATGTTAGGAGCTACCAAGGTGTCCCTAGTATGTTGGTAGCTTCCAAAGCTTGCTAGTAGTGTCATGAATTGGTCACCTTGAGAAGTTTGTTGGTAGCTCCCAAAGTGTCACGAGTTGGTCACCTTCAAACATTTATGTTGCTAGCTCCCAAAGTGTCAGATTGGTCACCTTGAGAAGCTTACTTTACTCATGATCATTTTAGTACATAGTTATTGCTAGCATAGCTAGCCCAATACCCAAAAAATCGATTTCTAGAAAATGTAAGTTTCTACACCACATTCCCAAGACTTGCAATCTACTTGAGTATGGCATCAATCTTAGTTTGGAAGTATGTTGGTAACTTCCAAGTTGGTCACCTTAAGAAGCTAACTTTATTCCTAATCTTTTAATTACCTAGTTATTGCAACATAGCTGGCCCATACAACATCCAAGTTGGTCACCTTAAGAAGCTAACTTTATTCCTAATCATTGAAGTACCTAGTTATTGCAACATAGCTGGCCCGATACATACAAAATCGATTTCTAGAAAATGTAAGTTTCTACACCACATTTCCAAGGATTGCAATCTACCCGAGTATGCCATCAATCTTAAATTGGAAGTATTTTTTTGTTAGATCCTTGAATTGATTGTCCTCAAAGTTGACCACTACTTGGACTTGGTGCATTTGTTAATGTCAATGGCTAGCCATAATTTGTGTTTGTTAGTTGGCCTATGGCACCTAGTATTTGTGCTACAAATATCTGTTGGTTTTGAAGGGGAGTTAGGTTAGCGCCATCATCCATAAACAAAGGCAAGGATGGCATTATATTCCTCGCAATGCAAGGAGCAAGCTTCACAAGTCTTGATACGTTTGCATTGTGGTTGGCTTAGAAACAATTGTCTAGAATAAAACCTAGAAAGTGATACATTATATAACTCTACACTTTTGTGGAAGTGAAATACGTGAAATTGGAGGCAATCCATCATCTTTTGATATCAAGAAAAGATGATGGTTGCATTGCAACAATAGTTTCATGGTCACCCCAAATAAAACCAACATACAACTATTCCCCTCCAAAGAGGAAAATGCATTTATCTACCACAATGACATCCCTACTTCAAAGGAATTATAAGAGCAATTCCTAAAAGTGCCAAGAATTACATGGGCATTTCTTTACAGTCAATAAGCTCCCTATGTGCATTTTGCTACATTCTTCTACATTGCTAGCAAAACCAAAAGCTCAAGGTCTTGGTAAATCAATGACTAGACACTACTACCTCATGCAATCATAATACTTAGAAGAGCAGCTTGGTATAATGGTTTCACTTCACAATTATCCTTCCAACATTCAAACTCCTTTTCTGAAGTACACTAGTTGTCATCTATTTAGCTACATTTTAAGACAAGCACTACAAGGTCTTCTGATCCCACATATGTTGTGGCATCCCAATCTTTTAACAAGTGTTATAGGGTTATAGGCATCAAAATGTGATCCCTTTTCTAGGTTGTGGTATCCAAGATGGGCTTTGGTGGCAATATTGGTGTATGGTCATAATGAGTTTATCTTGGGACCAACATTCAAAAGAGATCTACTCTTCTTAACACTACCATAACAAGGATCATTGGAAGTATTAACAATTTAACGTTTGTCTAGCTCTAAATTGGGTGCAATGACGTAGTACAATTCCTCCACACACAAAAATCTCTCAGCCAACACCTCCTTAACTTTGGCATTTCTCGAAATCACTTTTGTATGTGGGGAGAAGACCTTATCAAAGAGAACGAAAAAATGAAAGGGAAGGTCTCTACTGTTGAAGATTGAGAATAAGAGACTCCATAGCTGGATGTGATGAAATGTTGTAACTCAGTGTGCAAGACAAAGCAAGTGACGAGATCTTCAACCCAAGGAATTGCGATAATCATACAAGAAACTTTGCATGTCTATACACTAAGGTTGTCCAATGGCTCCGACAGCTCAAATAGTTATGTTTACAAGTTGGCAGCTCGAATCTCATGCCAGAGTTAACTCGACTTACAAAGGCAACCAGCAGCCATTTTAGAAAGTAAATGCACATCACCTTGAACAACAGCCCTGAACGAAATTGACGCATGGCTTTACATTGAGCGTAGGGAATTAACCACCCGCATAAACATAAATTTACCATACCTGAGATGACTTGACATACAAAAGGCAACTGGAACATTGTCTCCCCACAATCAGGCAGAGTTGGACTTAAGCTGAAAAACAAGCTTTTATGACCAGCACGACACCTTATTGTTTTGGCAGATTTGTTATGATCTCCATTTTGTCCTGACTGTCTTGAATATCTTCTTTGACTTGCACCGCATTAGATTTATCCTTCTTTATTTTCTCTACATGTTCCTAGCTTTCAATTCTCATATCAGCAAGGGAAAAAACGATATTCCTCTTCTCAATTCAACTTAATCTGCTGTCCCCTCAAAATTGCCTTTGGCTGAACCTAAACCCACAAAAACATAGACGCTGTCCAAACATTATTCCAGTAAGATCACTACAGGGTCAGAATACATTTATGAAAAACTAGTCGTCTCAAAACAAACCACAGTGTGCAGATCCAACCTCATAACAGTCACAAGGTTGAAAACAATAATCTCCATCGTGCATAGCAGGGACTAGCTACTCTTGCAGGGTTCGGAACTATCTAGCCCAAGATGCGGTCATCATGAATGTTCCTACAAAGGATATTTGCAAGTTTCTCATGCTTCTAGAATCATTTCACAATGTAACCAAAATGTAACCAAGCACAACCACAAGAATTTGGCTCCTCAAATAAGTAGAAGGTTTCCTGATAAAATCACCCTTGAATGCACTTTAGTTCTATGTTCAATAAAGAAAATACTACAACCTAGTTACATTGATTCAGGTTCACAAACATGAACTTGAGTAAAACAAGTAGCATTAGGTACCCTTGGACGATAAACACATGCTGCCATAAGGAGCATGAGCACTTTACCATTACACCAAGAGCAGCTAAGAATGCCAACAGCATGTATCACAGAAATCCCCTTCAACAGAAGCATCCACCAATAACAATAGCTAGACTTCATCTTAAGGCAGCAGACTTTGTAAAGAACAAAAACCGAAGCCTATTGCATTGTGTCCCAGCATAAAGAAAGTGCAGATAAATCTCAATGCAAGTATTCCAAATACACGGCCACATTCTTACCACTCTTTGAGAAAGTGAAAAAGAGAAACGTCTGCAAATGGTTTGCCACACACAGGACCATTGTCAAAACGAAGCCTTGAAAAAATACACAGAAGATGTGGACAAGCACTTCAACCATGTCAAGCAATGTACCTGTGTACCCATCCCCAAATTGCAACGGCTTGCATAGGCCATCTATAATATAATGATGCAACCATTGCCACATCGCAATTCACCATACGTCACATTTAGAACCTTAACCAATGTATGACAGCTAGCCAATTTGTATGTGGGGGGCACTCACAAGGCCTTTTTGACCAAGGGCCCTTTGACCCTAGAACTGAGATGTGTGAATTTCACTCCATCTGAAGTAATGTACATGGGTATGCCTTACACATCCAATTTGGACAACTTCGTGGGTGGCTCTCATGTGCGCTTCAGTGCATGCACGTGCGTGCGTGCGTGCGTGCGTGTGTGTGTGTGTGTGTGTGTGTGTGAGAGAGAGAGAGAGAGAGAGAGAGAGATTGTGTGTAAGAGAGAATTTCACCCCAAAAAAAAAAGGGTTTGGGGGGGGGGGGAGGGAAGGGGGGGTGAGAGAGAGAGAGAGAGAGAGAGAGAGAAAGAGAATCCTCATGAATCAGTGTTAAACAACTTGAGTCAAAGGTTTGCTCTTCGACCTCCCTTCATGGAAAGTTGAGGCCTTTTAATGATTTTCTGTGGTCCTCTCACTCTGTAATCATCCAAACTATGCGAGTTTGGAAACTGAGCTGTTGAAATACACCTTCATGACCCATAGGTCCTCTCAGACATGCGTTGCATCGAAGGATGGCATGCTCTTCTCTGTATGCAGATTTTGGACTGCTCAAACGGTTTTCTCACTGCTGTTATACGTGAGAGACCAATATTCACCTGTTCTACATCACGATTCACAACATGGTGTGTTGTTTGACATTAAACCAGTGGTTGATTGACGCAAATGGTTCATGCCTCTAGAGATTAAGCATTCACAACTGGACAAAAATGATGCATCATAACAGCTTTGATTACTCAAAGCCCGAGAGACTAAACCGTTGTTAGCAAAAGAGAACCAGTGACCCTGAATGAAACAAATAGGGCAACTAAAACCCGCATTCATCAACTTTGAATCAGACGTCAATCATCATAATCACCTGCTTGGGAGAACATCACCTAGTTTGGCAGAAAATCTAATGTTGATATAGGGAGTAGGTTCATACCCTTTACTGACCATTTCCTTCACCCACTTGCGAGCTGCATCAAAATCACCCTTGGTGCACAAATAAGTCACCACACTATTGTAAATTTCTGCATTAGGAGCATGTCCTTTTAACCCCATCTCAGAGATCAGATGCAGAAGCTGCTCAGTTTGACCAATTGTACAAAGGCCCCGTGCCAGAGCCAGGTATATTCTGGAGTCAGGTTGGAAACCTTTTTCAATCATGGCCTTTTTTATATCCATAGCTAATTCAACTTTACCTACCTCACAAAGATTCTTCACCATAACAAAATAGGTTACAAGATCCGGAGATAGACCATCTTTCAACACACAATCAAAGATTTTGATTGCGTCATCAACTTTTCCTACGGCAAAAAGACACTTAATAGCTATGGTGTAAATTTTACTATCAAGAGGGCAACCCTTTTCTTTCATTAGATCCAACACGCTTAGAGCCTCTTGGGGCTTTCCAGCGTTGCTTAGACCGTTGATTAACGCATTATATGTCATGACATCTGGAGCACAATTCTGCCTGTACATATCATTCAGTAGTCTTCGAGCCTCTTCGAACTTGTAACTCCTGCAGAGAAGCTTTATGCAAACAGTATATGCATGCCTGTCAGGTCTAAGACCCTTACTCTTCATCTCATGTAGAAGTTCCACTGCCATTCCTGGTCTACTCCTCCTCCATACAGCCGTCACCAATCTGCTGTAGGCATACTCACGGTAACCAACATGAGGTAATCTGCCAATTTCGTGAACAAGATTGTAAGCAGCTTCTGACCTGCCAGACCTGCAAAGACCGTCAAGAAGAGCTCCAAGCGCCTTATCTTCGGGTAAAATGCCACAGCTAAGCATTTCTTGGCAAGTCAGTAATGCAGCATCGTCTCTATTACTCTTCACCAGTGCAATCAACACGGGCTCGTAAGACAAAGAAGTGGGTTTATGCCCAGACTTCTTCATGCCCATGAAGACGGCAACAGCATCGGCTGGCTTTTGCATTATCGTGTTGGCTTCAATCAATACCGCCCAGACAGCTTCATCAAAATCACAGCCTCTCGCAGTTACAATTTGGAGTAGCCGAGATAGCTTGTAAGGCCCGTACTTACCAGCCCATATATAAGCAACTTGTTTGACAATCTCCCGGTCATGCTCGTATCCATCCTGCTTCCCAGCCCAAGAAAAGAAACGCAAGGCAGTTTCTTCTTCAATGTCCAGATTGAGGACCTTATGAACCACAGTGGGAGAGGGAGACACAATGGCTTGCAAAGCCTTCTCCGTAGATAAATCCCAAGGCCCCTTTCGAATAACAACTGCGATCTTATCGGCAAGATCATCTTGGTCAACAACTTTCTCAGGACAACTTCCGTCGCCAAGGGGAGGCAAGGCCTGTGTGTTGCTGCAGAAGGTTCTGCCGGGGAGCTGGAGCTGGTCAAGGGTACAGGGAAGAGATCGGGGGGGGGGAACAAAGCTAAGGCAAGAGCTGTGTTTGTGTGGAAAGCGAGGGAGAAGGAGGAAGGCGATTGAAGAGCTAAGCAGTTTCTTGCACCTCAGAAATGCTAAGACGTTATTGACATACATGACGAAGGGGTTTTGGGGGGGTTTGGGGGGAAAGCTCAACTTTGCAAGCGAGCCCTTCTTTGCATGAGATTTGACACTAGATTTCTTCATTTTGGTAGTTTTGTTGGCCCTCCTCAAGGACTACCCACAACACGTACGGGAATGTATTGGGGAATGTGCCGGTTCCCAGCAGCACTCACAAGTGACTTTCCGAGTACCTTTTGACTTGAAAAGGTCGACCACGACGCATTCCCTTGCGTGGTCAGTTTCCCATTGCCAATATTCGTCTCTCAGAAACAAAGGGGTCGTAACTCCAATTATCAAAAATTAGGGCTACCACATTCCCTTTCTGAATGTACCTTAATCAGATGGTCGGCTCGAGTCTTTTACGGGCCGGTGGAGGATTTTTGTAGAACGAAAGTGTTCGAAATCTAGTAAGCAGTCAAAGTTCGCGAGCCGTACTCCAAGCACTTTTTCAACACGAAATGTCCAACCTGGGTGAAATTTATAGTGTGCTAGTTAGGCAGGTAGCATTGTGACATAAAAAGGAAATCTGCCCTCTGGTGAAGCCACGTGTCACGTTCAGGTTTAAATTTTCATTTTCATTTTTTATTGATTCAAGAAACTTCCTCCAAATCAAACGTTGCTTCCCATCGTCTCGTCCAACTGCCTTCTTGCTCTGTTTAGTCAAATCTCCTTCTTGCTCTGTTTTGTCGTCCACCCTACTAGATTTCCTTCTTTTGAAATTTCATGTCATTGCGATCATCAAAGCTTGCTATTGTTCCTGTTTCACCATTGCCATAGCAGCAGCAGCTGCTCCTAGTGCTGTTTTCTCTATCGCCATCGCCTGCTATTGTGCTTGGTGCTATTCTCTCAATCGTCTTTGCCTGGTAAGTCTTGGTAGCCCTGTGTATTCATCTTCCATTTGTTTTCACGTTGAAACTGTATGATTGGGAGTATTGCCGCAGTTTCTACAATGGAGATCTAGGAAATGGCGTTCAGGCTTGTGGCGAGCAAACAACCGTTTCTGTGGGTTCTATGAGTGGATTCAAATGCAAAATCCGGAACAACAATAAAGGAAGCTCTGGCAGATGGACTGAACGTAGAAGCTCTGCCATATGGATTCGAATGCAAAATCTGGAACAATAACGGAAGCTCTGCCAGATGGGCTGAACGTAGAAGGGCAAGGGATGATAATACGCTAGGCACCCCAACTGCGAGTATTATCGTACGAAGCAGTGGGAGGGATACTAGGCTTGATCTTCACTGCGTTTTCCCTCTGTGCAATAGTTCTACTGTATTTGCTAGTTTGTAACTACTTTTGTTGATCACACTTCTATATGCTTAGCTTTGGAAAGATCTTCTCAATTTTCTGAACTGAATTGGAGAGTTTTTGCAAACGAGCTTGGAAAGATCTGCTCAATTTTGTGAATTGATAAGATGTGTGAATTGCGTGTAGAGGTTTTGCAAGTTACGAGCTTTGTTCACAATTCTGCATGCAAGCTATGCTAAAATTCTTCTGGGACATGAGTCCTGAATTTCACCTTGAAGCCTTCCTGTTGTACGCTACCAATCACAGACATTCTCTCATCTGGCGCAAATGCTAGGCAGTAGACATCCTTACTCCATGGGTAGAGGACATTCTTCTTGGAAAGAGTCATGGTTGCTCCAAGCTGGAAGTGAAGCGCCACAATAAGCAATACTCTCTCCGAATCCCATAGTCTCAACCCTCACCCCTTCCCTCTAATGGATCCCACACTCACAGAGAAGGCAATAAAGTAATGCACATCCTCTGTGGTAAAGCTATATCATCATATTGTTCTAGGCAATCCTCTACATGATGTTCACGTTGAAACTGTATGATTGCTAGAAACTGTGAGGATGACCTTGCAATTGCCATATCAACAACGAGCAAGGCGACTTAGCATTGGCTGGTTTGAAACCCAATTCTCTGAGCGCGTAGATCCAGGGTAACCTTGAAGCCTTCCTGTTGTACGCTGCTGATCACAGACATGCTCTCATCTGGCGCAAACACTAGGCAATAGACATCCTTACTCCATGGGTAGAGGATATTCTTCTTGGAAAGAGTCATGGTTGCTCCACCCTGGAAGTGAAGCGCCATAGCAGGCAATACTCTCTCCAATCGGGATTGCAACACTGGTAAATCAAAACGCCACTCGTAAATCAAAACGCCAGAATCAAAACAGTTTTGTTTACTGCTGTGCAAAATCTATCTGCAGGTGGGTCTCTATTTTGAAAATTGCAGGATGAGGGTATCAAAGCCTAGCAAAGCTACTATCTTGAGTGGCTCAAAGGCATGTGATAGTGTATGAGCCATAGCGATGGGTAGGTTGATGCATCACTAGATTGGCACAACCAGAATTGAAATAGATACGGCCATAGGAGTAGTCTTATTGACATGTATGCCAAATGTGGACTCTCGACGAAGGACATGAAGTTTGAGATAGTCTTAGCCCTCACCCCTTCCCTCTAATCGATCCCACACTCACAGAGAAGGCAATAAAGTAATGCACATCCTCTGTGGTAAAGCTATATCCTCGTATTGTTCTAGGCAATCCTCTACAAGATTTTCACGTTGACACTGTATGATTGCTAGAAACTGCGAGGATGACCTTGCAATTGCCGTATCAATAACGAGCAAGGCAACTTATCATTGGCTGGTCTGAAACCCAATTCTCTGAGTGCATAGATCCAGGGTAACCTTGAAGCCTTCCTGTTGTATGGTGCCGATCACAGACATGCTCTCATCTAGCGCAAACGCTAGGCAATAGACATCCTTACTTCATGGGTAGAGGATATTCTTCTTGGAAAGAGTCATGGTTGCTCCACCCTGGAAGTGAGGCGCCACAGCAGGCAATACTCTCTCCAATCGGGATTGCAACACTGGTAAATCAAATCTTGATATAATTGCACCCCATGACACCACATTTTGATTTGTTAGTCTCTCAAACACATTCCAATCCTCATTCAGGTTTCCCAATTTGGCATACATGTGAATTGTAATGTTGTTGATGGCAATATCTAAGACAAACCCACTTTTAATTATTTGGACATGTATATCTTATGGCTGCAATGCTGCCACATGATTTTAATATGCACAAAAAACATAATTTTGTCTACCTTTAAGCCCTCCTGCTGCATTTTGTCAAAAAGTTGCAGAGCATTAAAACCATGCCCATATTTTTCATACAATGCAATCATTACAGCCCATGAAACCATATCTCAATTGGGCAACAATTGGTCAAAGAGTTCATGTGCTTCAACTAGATTTCCACATTCGGCATACATGCTATTTGCAAGGATAACATCTGACTTGAGACAACTGCTAAATATTCGATGATGTATAAGCCTACCTTACTTTAAGGCTCCTACATCATTACATGCTTTCAAAACATTCATTACGTGCACGACATTATGCAAAACTTCTTGGGAGGTGAAGAGGACAAATGCCACCCCTTTACTCTGTTCTTCTATCCTTCATCATAGTAACTTTCCCAAATTCTGCCCCAAAGGTACTGAAAATGTGATGGAGGTCACTGTTGGTGAGGGAGAAATTAAAGTTACTCACATAAAAGCTGGATTTGTTGGAGGGGACAGAGCCATCGCCAGTGTCTCTGTCTCTGTCTCTCCTCTATCTCAACTATTGAGGTGTCCAAAGAGATGTTCTCTGTCATTATCTGCATTTCTCCTCTATCTCAAAGTGAGGTATTATCCAAAGAGCAATAGGCTGAATGTGGCCATCATCCCAGAGGAGGCCTCAAGTTCAAGTGAGTTGCAACTGTCACTATTGGTGAGGAAGAAATCGAAGGTACTCACTCACATAAACTCTGGATAAGGAGGGGATGGAGCCTCTGCCACTGTCTTTGTCTCTATCTCTATTTTTGTCTCTCCTCTATCTCAACTATTGAGGTGTCCAAAGAGCAGATCTCTGTCTCTATCTTTGTTTCTCCTCTATCTCAGCTATTGAGGTGTTGTCCAAAGAGCAATTGGTTGAATGTGGCCATCATACCAGAGGAGGCCTCAAGTTCAAGTGATTTGCAATTGTCACTATTGGTGAGGGGGAAATTGAAGTTACTCACATAAAAGCTAGAGGGGACAGAGCCACCGCCATTGTCTCTCTCTATCTCTATCTATATCTCTCCTCTATCTCAACTATTTAAGTGTCCAAAGAGTAGTTCTCCATCTCTGTCTTTGTTTCTCCTCTATCTCAGCTAGAGGGAGGAGGTCCATGAAAATACTACATCTGTATAAAAACCAAAGAGTAGTTAGCTGAATGTGGCCATCATCCCATAGGAGGCCTCAAGTTCAAGTGAGTTGCAACTTAAACAATGATTTGAGTTAGAGAGCACAAGCGATAGGGCTGATCTTGAGGAATTTCTTCCTTTGAAAAATCCAACTACTACTTCCTCCAAAGAAAGCAATGAAGAGGAACACACCAACGAAGAGAATTTATCGGATATAACAATGAGGATAAACCTAATTGGATGCTTGTTGCATGGTTGTAGTGTCCACAGATGGTGCCTAATGGCCATAGACAAGATGTAAAATCCCTTTCCCTATCATTTATTCCACCCTGAAAGTTTAAGCTCACCTCAATGTACCTGACATTTGGTTGCTTCTTTGCAGAGATGCTCATCACGGATACAAATTCTTGACAAGGGGGACTCTCAGCCCATGCAAGAGCAAGCCTTCACCTCCTCCAAATTATTATTGTGTTAGAAATCAGATGGAGTATTTTTACCATTTTTGTGGGACAAGAAGGGAGTTCAATATCTTCCAAAACTTGGACCAGTTAATCCTTTAGATTTAGCATTGAAAATATGATGGTCACTATTTGTGAGGGAGAAATTGAAGCTACTCACAGAAAAGCTGGATTTGGAGGGGGTAGAGCCACCGCCATTGTCTCTGGCCCTGTCTTTCACCTATCTCAACTATTGAGGTGTCCAAAGGGCAGGTCTCTGTCTCTGTCTTCATTTCTCTTCTATCTCAGCTATACAGAGCATTTCTTTTCATACACCATATAGACGAGCAACAGCAGAAGTTCTAGAGTAGTTCTTTTATTGGCTTCACTTGTAGATGTAGTAACAATTCATAGGATCGTTTTCTTGGCTTCAGCCTGTAATGAGATGCACACGATTCTAGAAGCTACGTGATGGTTCAAAGTATTTGAAAGGCAGTGTGAAGATTTAGAGTATTCAAGAGGCAGCATGATGATTACTACAATTGTTCATATTTGTATGTCTGCTGCAAATGTTTGGCTCAAGTTCCCCGTCCTTTGAGTTAGAATCACTATCACTTTCTTGGGTGAAGAGATCCGGTGATAAAACATTCAGGAGTTAGTCTTGTCCGCACCTTTTGGCCAGCTCACCTTCCTCCGCTAGCACCAGTCCTCCATCCGTTTCAGACTGCACAGTGGGAGAGCTCCACTCTGTGCATAGATGCACACGATTCTAGAAGCTACGTGACGGTTCAGAGTATTTGAAAGGCAGTGTGAAGATTCAGAGTATTCAAGAGGCAACATGATGATTAGTACGATTGTTCATATTTGTATGTCCACTGCAAATGTTTGGCTCAAGTTCCCCGTCCTTTGAGTTAGAATCACTATCACTTTCTTGGGTCAAGAGATCCAGTGATAGAACGTTCAGGAGCTAGTCTTGTCCGCAACTTTTGGCCAGCTCACCTTCCTCCGCTAGCACCAGTCCTACATTGGTTTCAGTCTGCACAGTGGGAGAGCTCCAATCTGTGCATTGAGTGTTCTTGATCTCTTCAAGCTGATGTAGCTTCGAGTAGTCAAGTAGCTCTTGTGCGCCAAGTTGGCCTAAAGGTACTTGCTCTTGAAAACCTTGTAGAGGCAACTTGATGATTCAAAGTTTTCGATTGGCATTAGCTTGATGTTCTTGTAGCTCGTCCTTGTTGCTTCGATGGCCATGCTATTGATGTTTGCAATTTGAGCTGCTATGCATGGGTGATTGCCAACAACCTCAAAGTTTTTTGTACTACAAAATTGATCCATTAAATTTTCAAAAATGCAAAATACTATGTACAAAATACAAAATCATACATTTCTAAAAACAAAGTACCATGTGCAAAATGCAAAGTGCTATGTTCTATATATCAAACTCGAATTGCTACATACTATATGCAAAATGCTATGTGCAAAATGCAAAATCATATGAACCCAAGGAAGGGCACATTCCTTGGTCTTATAATTTTTGGAGAGGAAATGTGCCGACTCTCCCCCCACACGAATGTGTGGTTAAGTTTATTTGTTTGTGTATTAAATACAAAGAGCTATTTGCTAAATGCAAAAATGCTAGTTGATCAATGCTAAGTGCTAATTCTAAATGCAAAATGATACGTACAAAATTTAGAGTGCCATATTTCAAATTCAAATTGCTACCAAATATATACAAAGTGATAAATGAAAACTATTATATCCCAAATTCAAATATCTACAAATATATGCAAAAAAATATATACTAAACACAAACTCCTATGTGCAAAAAGAAAGATCTATTTACCATGTTCTATATTCGAAATGCTATATGCTATATTCAAATTCCTATATGCTTTATTCAAATTGGTATCAACATAAACTAGAGACGTTGGCTATTCATCAATAAATTTCTAAAAGAATGGAACCAAATCACTTCTCAATATATTTCAAAGATGCAATATTGTGTATATTGTGGTAGAATAGAATTTAACACACGTTCTTTTACAAAGTTAAAATCAGTAATATCACTACTGGAATCAAGTATAACACCATATGACTTATCCAATATGTTCATAAGTTTGCATGTAGAAAATCAACTAGGACATAGATCAAAAATGGCTTGTAAAGCATGCATAGATAGTCCATTCAGAAAGTTGTACTCGGTTCCCTATGATCCAGACTATTTACAAAATGTATTAGGTGCAGACATATTTCAATTGCAAATGCTTTCTATAATCAATATATCCCTAAGCGTTTCTAAAGGTATTACATCTTTAGCAACAGGTATACTACAAAGGAGATCGATGTTGGATAATCCACTAATATGTTGGAATCACCAACAAAGATTCTGTAGTAACTCAACAAACTTACTATCAACAACAAAACACGTTCTAGCGTTTAACTCTAGAACAAACCCCATATTTAAAATATACTTGACAATGTATGAACGACCGCATCCAAAACTAGGAGTAAGTGTTCTTTCTTCAGAAGTTATTTCTGATATTCTTGAACGACACTCTGCTGACTCACCATTCGATCTTATGAAAATTGCACATGAGGACAACTACTTGTCATTACTAGAACAAATCAACATGCTACCTACAACTCATCAATTCAAAAAAAATACATCACATGAAGTCGGGACAATTGTACTTCGTGATTCAACAAGAATTATTGAGCATCAGCTCATAACATCTATGGAAGGTCTGTCACAATGTGACGAATTAACACTAGAGTATGCATTATTCCCATTCCTCTATCCTTTCCAATATGGTGCTCATGACAGCAAGAAGTTCTTCAATGTATATTTAAAAATGAGAATATCAACATTGTTCTCCGTGTTCACTCTTTACAAACCATACTTGTTATTGATGTACCAAATACGTCAATCTATTTTAATAGCAAACTCTACTCAAATATAGTATTACAAAGAGAGATTGTCCAACAAAGACGACAAGATCCAAGAATATATGAACAAGAGATAATTAAACGTATTCTTAATTTCTAGATACCAAGTTTTATTCCTAGATCTCCTTCATGGCACCGTAGAAACTTAAAAGATCTAATGGAAATGGTTGACACATGGGGCCTTCCCAATATATTCCTTACACTTACTGCAAATGAGGTATCAACCACAAGATGGTGTGAAATCGATCAAATAGAAACCATTGCTAAACAATTCAATAAAAACTTCACATGGAGAGATTATCCAGTTGAATGCGCAGTGCTCTTCCATGTTAGACTGCAACAATTCTTAGCAAGATATATTATGTGCGATAAAGGACTACTAGGTAGAGTCAACCATCACATCATAAGATATGAGGTACAAAATAGAGGATCTATGCATGCACACATGATGCTATGGATAGATGAACAAGACATAGATATTGTATCAAACCAGATAGATGCACATATCCCTTACATGAATGATTTTAATAACTATCCAAAGAATTAAATTCAAAGAAATCTTAACTATATGGCAAAGAGAAAACAAATCCACACATGTAGGCCAACATGCAATCTATTTGACTCAAGCACAAACCACAAATGCAGATACAGATTTCCATATCCAATACATTTAGATACTAAACCTACTATAGATCCTCTCACACAAAGATGGATGTACTTCCATCCATCACTAGAACATCGTAATGAAATTCAAATTCAAATTGCTACCAAATATATACAAAGTGATAAATGAAAACTGGTATATCCCAAATTCAAATAGCTACAAATATATGCAAAAAAATATATGCTAAACACAAACTCCTATGTGCAAAAAGAAAAATCTATTTACCATGTTCTATATTCGAAATGCTATATGCTACATTCAAATTCCTATATGCTTTATTCAAATTGGTATCAACATAAACTAGAGACGTTATAAATTTTGAGTGAAAATAATAAAGTGTTAACAACCTTGATATTTTGTTTGCAGATTATTCGAATTGGTGAATTTCAAGTCATTTTTAATGCTCTCATCCACAATGGGAAAATAAAGTAGGTGATTCTACTTCAACATATAATTTACTTTACAAATATGAAAAGGTCTCTTATTGAAAGGAGAGAACATGCTTCCTACATTAGCATAGAAAACAAGAAAAGACGATTACAACCGAGTTTCTCCTCATGGCTATTCATCAATAAACTTCTAAAAGAATGGAACCAAATCACTTCTCAATATATTTTGAAGATGCAATATTATGTATATTATGGTAGAATAGAATTTAACACAGGTTCTTTTACAAAGTTAAAATCAGTAATATCACTACTAGAATCAAGTATAACACCATATGACTTATCCAATACATTCATAAGTTTGCATGTACAAAATGGCTTGTAAAGCATGCATAGATAGTCCATTCAAAGTTGTACTCGGTTCCCTATGATCCAGACTATTTACAAAATGTATTAGGTGCAGACCTATTTCAAATGCAAATGCTTTCTATAATCGATATATCCCTAAACGTTTCTAAAGGTATTACATCTTTAGCAACAGGTATACTACAAAGGAGATCGATGTTGGATAATCCACTAATATGTTGGAATCACCAACAAAGATTCTGTAGTAACTCAACAAACTTACTATCAACAACAAAACATGTTCTAGCGTTTAACTCTAGAGAACAAACCCCATATTTAAAAAATACTTGACAAGGTATGAACGACCGCATCCAAAACTAGGAGTAAGTGTTCTTTCTTCAAAAGTTATTTCTGATATTCTTGAAAGACACTCTATTGACTCACCATTTGATCTTATGAAAATTGCACATGAGGACAACTACTTGTCATTACTAGAACAAATCAACATGCTACCTACAACTCATCAATTCAAAAAAAATACATCACATGAAGTTGGGACAATTGTACTTCGTGATTCAACAAGAATTATTGAGTGTCAGCTCATAACATCTATGGAAGGTCTATCACAATGTGACGAATTAACACTAGAGTATGCATTATTCCCATTCCTCTATCCTTTCGAATATGGTGCTCATGACGGCAAGATGTTCTTCAATGTATATTTAAAAATGAGAATATCAACATTGTTCTCCGTGTTCACTCTTTACAAACCATACTTGTTATTGATGTACCAAATATGTCAATCTATTTTAGTAGCAAACTCTACTTGAACTATAGTATTACAAAGAGATATTGACCAACAAATATGACAAGATCCAAGAATATCTGAACAAGAGATAATTAGATGTATTCTTAAGTTTCAGATACCAAGTTCTATTCGTGGATCTCCTTCATGGCACCATAGAAACTTAAAAGATCTAATGGCAATGGTTGACACATGGGGCCTTCCCAATATATTCCTTACACTTACTGCAAATGAGGTATCAACCACAAGATGGTGTGAAATCAATCAAATAGAAACCATTGCTAAACAATTCAATAAAAACTTCACATGGAGAGTTTGTCCAGTTGAATGGGTAGTGCTCTTCCATGTTAGAGTGCAACAATTCTTAGCAAGATATATTATGTGTGATAAAGGACTACTAGGTAGAGTCAACCATCACATCGTAAGATATGAGGTACAAAGTAGAGGATCTATGCATGCACACATGATGCTATGGATAGATGAACAAGACATAGATATTGTATCAAACCAGATAGATGCACATATCCCTTACATGAATGATTTTAATAACTTGCCAGAGAATTCAATTCAAAGAAAACTTAACTATATGGTAAAGAGAAAACAAATCCACACATGTAGGCCAACATGCAATCTATTTGACTCAAGCACAAACCACAAATGCAAATACGGATTTCCATATCCAATACATTTAGATACTAAACCTACTATAGATCCTCTCACACAAAGATCGATCTACTTCTATCCATCACTAGAACATCATAATGTCGTTCCATACGATGCAGGAATATTACTCTTGTGGCAAGCACATATGAATATTCAGAAAATAACAAACATAGGCCTATCATATTACCTTCTTAAATATGCTATGAAAACTGAACCCATGGGACACATGAACTTGAATCCTGGTGATGCGAAACTTCTAGGACTAGATAATCTAGATCCAATTAAATTAAAAATGATAGCTGCATACATTCTTTCAAAGCCAACATCTCCAACAGAGGTAGCATTGTCATGCTTACCAATATCTACCATTCAAAGAAGCAAATCTGTGCATTTCATCGACTCCTCTCCCCCATCTATGCGCCAAAAATACCTTCGTGAACATTGTGTTTCTGTAATGCATCCTATAGATACATATTGCGGTCGTCCAAGTGTCATGGAGAACTTGACCTTCTATGAATTCTAAAAAATACAATGTCCAAAAGTCAAAGAAAAAAAACAAAGGTAACATAACTATCATAGATTCTTTCGAAAATTATGTGTATCCATCAACACGGATCATACGTTTCACAGATTACCACCTTGCTCATTATTTTGAAGGATTTTTTTACAACCTTCTACTAAAGAACGTAAATTTTAGAAATGAGAATGAGCTCATTTCTGAAAACAATCATACGAAATCTTACTTCTTATAATGCCATATCTGAGACCTCGTAAAAACAGATTAAGACATTGAATCTCTTATCGATCAATATTGCAAAATGCACTTGCTAATAAATCAAAATTGCCACCAACTAATAAACATGATACTCCAAAAAAGCCCATTATGTGTTATTCTGAACTCCTTCATGGCTTCAATCGACCTTCATGAAGATACCAATAAACATAACACAACACGCACAAAATTACTTCAAATGATGAATGAGTTTAAGGATTTCGAAAATGCAACTCTTTCTTCTGAAGAACAAGAAATTTACGAAAAGATAAATGGATCACCCATAGGACTTTATGTCATTTGTGGTACTCCTAGTTCAGGAAAGACATTTATGATCAAGTACATTACTTATAATTATGTAAAACAAGGAAAATCGATTGTTCTAGCAGCAACAGGAGCTGCTGCAATGAGACTAAGTCGATTAGCAACTACTGTCCATCATCAGTTTGCTCTACCAAAGAGACACGATATGTTTCGTGCCTCCTTACCAGTGTCAGACGAATGATACATAAAATTGCAAAATGCAGAAATCATACTAATTGATGAGATCTCAATGATGACATGCCAAACATTAAACACAGTAATCAGACAACTATGCGAAACTTGCAAGCAAACAATCTTGCAACCTTTTGAAAATAAAAAGATGCTCTTATTCGCAGATACGTCCCAATTGCCTCCAGTATGCAAATGCTATGCAAATGCAAGGTGCAAGAAAATGAATTCTGTAGAAAATGCTATATTGAAAACTCGGGTTTCTGGACAACTACAACCTTTTCATTCCTTCACACATCAATACGTCACCTAGAAGATCCAACATACATAGAATTCTTAAACATAATTAGAATAAGACAACCAACGGTAGAAGAGATTCAATATTACCTAGGTAATTTAATCATAAGTGATAGTGAAGCAAACGATTTCATTGACAAGGACACAACTATACTGTGCATCCATCAAAAAGACACACGATACTATAATGAGCTCATACTACATAAGAAATTCAAAGAGCATCAAATTAAAAGCATCACTGCGACATCCAATGCAGATCAAATCTTAGAATTAAAAGAATGGATAATGGATCCATATTTCCACTCCATACAACAAATAGCAATAGGAGCAAAAGTGATGATCACTAAAAATATAGATCTCACAATCGGAGCTACAAATGGTGCTATTGCAAGAGTCATATCACTAGAAATAGATAATAACACAAAGAACATTTTAAAAATTCATACCAAGATCTTATCAACAAATGAAAAAATCACACTAAGACAATCAAAACATAAACGGAAGGTATTAAACTCAATATGGTATCACAAAACAACTTTTCCAATCACACTAGCATATGCAATTACGGGACACAAGTCACAACGATGCACACTCAAAGGAAAGGTTCTTGTAGTAATACAAAAATCATTTGCACTAGGACTAACATATGTCATGCTTTCATGAGTCGCCACTCGAAAAAACTTAAGAATCTTAAATAAAATCAATCCATCTGACTTCATTCCAATGCTTACATGAACTTTAAAAAAATAGTAATCAATAGAAAATCCTTTTATAAAGTATTCATCAATATAAGAGAAAAGAAACTTTTGATATACAAACTATATGTAGGAACTATCAAAAAACTTATTTGAAGAACAACCAACAATAAAATATGGTAACATCAGACGAGGTACGTTTTCAATATTAAGCATTGTTGTATTTCTTCACATTAGTTTATATTCTAATTTATAATAAATTACTATTTCGCAAATCTTCAATCAATTCAAAAGTAAAGCTCGATTGGCTCAACAAGATCAAGAGAAATCAACAAAAAGACCAAAGGGACAAAATTATTTCTTGTATACAGCTCAAATGCGTCTTACAAACATGGCTGGAAAGGAACCAAATGAATACATTTATGGATGGAGCACACTATAAGACCTTAGGAATTTCATGGATAACAATCAACATGAAGTACAACAATGGAAGGCAGAACATGGGGACAAAGAAATGAGAGCAAATGGTTAGTAACCCAATTTTATTTATAAAAAATTATTAAAATTTAAATTTCAAAAATACAATAAATAGCATATACATAATATCAATTCAAACATAATGCAGGTCTAACTAAGTACATAATTCAAAAAATCACAAAAGAGGATGATATCATTACTCCAATGATGTTGAGAACAGAAGCACAAGCTGTAATAAATAAGCACTCAGAAGGAATTTTAGCTTATTGCCTTGAACTTCTACACTTTGGCTACAATGTAAGCTTAGCCAAACTCCTCAAAATAGATCATAAGACTGGAAATGTCATACTAGCAGAGTTCAACAACATGTTCCAAACAAATGATTAAAAAAAACCAAAAGAGTTGCCATTTACCATAGAATGTATAACTTCCATTATTGATTTAAATTTTGCAAAAGAAGCATATGGCGAACATTTTGAGTTTTTCTCGACTCCACCAAAGAACAATATATTTCAGCCCCCTATAGGTACATTCTTGACTCCATATCTTAAAATACATACAAACTTCAGCTTCTAACACACAAGAAAAACTCAGCGTACTTTATTTTGCTATTTCAAATAGGAAATTGCGAAGAAGACAAAGAAAAAGGCACAAAAGGCCCATATTACATATATTCTATTCTATGTATTGCTACGGAAAAAAGATATATTGGACAAACTAGAAATCTTGAAAAGATGAAGTGACAAACAATGGAGAGACAAATGACTCACCACAGTTTTGGGAGAGTTTCGATGACCTCAGCGATTGTCTGGAAGAGGGGGATAACTTTGCAATTGTCGCAGATTCTGGGAAGAACGAGGAAGATGACCCATACTTTCTATTGTAGTGCACAAAATCTAAGTACAAGGTTGAGGAAACATTAAAGGATAATTGGGGAACAACCTATGAGAAGTGGGATGTAGTAGTCGAAGCTTTTGTATTTAAAATATATATTCACACATATACATAGAAATATATATAGACAATATCTTTAAAGTTAAAATCTTTATTTATTTATTTATATGTACACTCATTTAGTTGTTTATAAATATAAATAATTGTATATATTCATTCATTCATTTATTTAAAATGTATAATCAAAAAATTAATTTAGATCAAAATTTATTCATGTATTTGTAAAAGAATTCCTCATTCTCCATAGGGTTTTGGCTCATAAGATTTGGCCACAAGGTGAAAAAGTTTCGCATTCTTATTTGGAACACCACTTTAGAACAGGTTTGGAAAACTCAAAAAGATTTGGCCACAAGGTCAAAACTTTTTTAGGGTTTCCAAACTGTCCTTGGGGGATGACCTCAAGAACTAGATGTGTAAAACTTTTAACCTTGTGGCTACTTACTAGATGAAAGCACACGCACAGCACCAAACCAATCCTCCATTAAAATTGAAACATGATGTTAACAGGTACAAACCGTTCCACTCAAACTTCAAAACATAAATCCTAGCCACCACAAACTTTAAAAGCAAAGCGGATACACTCAAAGAGAAATACATAAGAGAACTCAACACAACCGACTCGAAATATGGCTACAATAACCTCAGTGGAAATCCAGCATCTACAAAAAAAATTTACTTTCTCAAAAATAGAGACATAATCTAGTATATTTAAGTAGAAGCCCATTTTCAATACATGTAAAGGACTTCCTATTTCAAACTATAGTGACACTAATGCCACACCATTTCCTCATTGTTGAAAATGTCATGACCCATGTGGATCCACATTAAAAATTTCCCTTTTACTACCTTGTAGATACCCTCTTTAAATAGTTCATATTGTACCATTCCTTCAACAAAGCATTCTATAAAAGAACCCAATACTATATGCATTAAAATTTGACAAGTCACACCTCCAAACTCCTTTGCTTTCCCATGCTTTAATCAAACATATGTAGTACCCAAGACCTCTTATAACTTTTCACTTTGTATATATCACATATGAGGAGGGAAGAGGGATACAAGTGTGATCCAATTTTTGAGAGTTGACCTCATTAGACAAATAATGCAACTTTCGAGAATTGACCTCATTAGACAAATAATGCAAGGTTTGAGGGTAGACATCATTAGACAAACATCAAGTTGATCATGTCATCAATTCAAAGGGAAGTTTGCAAACAATGAATGTTTTGGAGATGCTCTAGCTACTAGAAAACCTTAATGTATGAGGAAGAGTTTCAATTTGACCATGTGGTTGATTTGAGGGGACTACCTAATATGCATGTTGATGTATCAAGAGAAAGAGAATCACAATTTTGCTATGAAACAAGGCTATGAATGATGTCTAATGAACATATATCGAAATATAGAAATCTATCCATGGTGCATGACAGGATAGAATGGTGTGATATTGAGGTTTCGGGGCCTTCCTTTGAGAGCCCATCGTCTTGGGTTTAGAACTACAAATCCAAGTTGAGGGAGACCATGAGCTCCCAATGAGCGAACCAAAAGCCATACATCCCAAGAATTCTCACACGCAACATTATGGCTTGCAATGAATGAAATTTTAGGAGTTGGCTTAAAGAGAAATGGCATGTGCACCATATGCCTTGGATATGTGTTGAGGTATGGTTGAAACATGAAGCACTTGCCATTACCACAACACTATTACGTGATTACTATTAGATACTAGTTAGCTAGTAGATACTAGTAATCACACGGAGCAAGTGTGGTAGCACCAAATCGTGGTCATCATGTGGATTTGTTTGTCTAGTCGTATTGATTTGTTTGTTTGGTCATGCTATCATGATTCACATTCATTCTGGGTGTTCCGAGGTAGATGGTTGTTTTAGATTGTCAAGTAATACATGAGTCAATGGGAAGCAAGTGCATCTGGGTTGCAACAAATGGACGAAGAGTTGAATGCAAGGCAAGTAAAACCAATCTCTTGGAATGAAAGCAAATTAATAAAATGTAATGGAAGTACTCGATAATGTCAAATGATAGAATATTTATTTGTATTAAGATAACTCTTGGCAATGACAATACAACTAGCTCTTCGGCCAAAGACTACACACGCACTACTTGCATTAGCAATCGAGACAACCCTATCTACCTCCTATTTGCATTCCCTCCACTTGCCCACATTTGCATTCCTCCACATCTACCCATCTTAGTAGGGTAGGTGCCATAAAGTCCAACCCAAAAGTACGCTGACATAGGCAGACCCTACCACTTAGCTTGGCATGTTCTAGCTTTTTAATGAAAGTCAATCGAATGAAGCTCAAAGATTTAGAGAGATTTGTGTCAAACTAGTAGTTCAACTACCACCGTTGGCAATCCTAGGGACAAGTTGAAGTCATCTTTGTGTTGGCTAGATGGTAGCCTAGTCTATTCAAGCTAGATAACACTACAGGTACTACTGCACTTAGCTTTTAAGAGCAATAATGAGAATTGACCATGAATCCTGCATGGACTTGCCTTCTTGCATTATGATAAACTATCCAAACATTTGAATTCTGTCTAAGTGCTATAAGATGAGTATCAAAAGGTGCAAAGCAACTCCCAGACTCACAACAGTTGTAGCAAAATAGACGATATATGATACAATAGACTGATGTGATGATCTACTTATAAGAACCGAAGAGTCGAAGATTAGTAAATGGTATTACTAAGTAGGAAAGCAACTGTAGGCAGCAATGACAGGTGAGATGAAGTCCCTGGCCTCAACCTCATTAGTAGTTTGGTTGTGGTGTCCTTTGGATTGAATACAGCCTTCAAACTACTATACAGACTTGTCGTACCTACTTGCCATATAGAATGCTATATAAAGACTTTCTGTAAATGCTCAGCTCACAATGCTATTGAAATGACAAGAATCTTCACTCAATTGTGACAGTGTCAACATCAGGTTTGGCTCTTGAGTCCTCCTTTGTTGCCTTCCTCCTTTCTTGGAAATTGGTTCATCTTCTTGGTAGCCCCATATTTAATGGGCACCGGATTGCCCATTTCATGTTACATTTGTAAGGTTCTAAACAAATACAATGTGACATAATGCTTGATGATAACCTAAGTAGTTGGAGAATTACTTTGATTCGTATTGATATTTTCTTACCATCTAGGACTTATGTTCTTCGTCGGGTACTATAGATGTAGTGCTACATGGGACAATCTATTTTATGTTTTTGAAGGTTTTGCTTTGCTACTAGTAAATTGCTCATATAACTGGCTTGCCTATTTGATGTGCCACTATTCTTGTAATTTATTAATGTGTTGGGATTGGATTCTACACATATATGATGCCGTGGTTGCTTGAGATAACTTTTGGGTGACCTAGTTGACAATTATTACTAGCTTGCTACTCTATGGGAGAATGTGGCAATCTTGAGCTTATACTAGTTGCTACTCTATGACAATTATTATTATTTTTGTAGTAAAAAGGTGAAATTTATTAACAAGGGAAAAGATCAATGTCCAATGGAAAAGCTATGCTTTAAGACCTAACATTACATCAAAAACCTGTCTACAGCCTTAAAGGCATGCATTCTTCATCCAAATAAATGAGCAGTTCTCTTGAAATCCACCATAAAATCGTCCACAGATAACCTAATCTCGGGACCTTTTTGAAAACTATTTGATTCCCGACATCCCATATCTTAGATATAACTAACCCCCTCACCAACTGCTAGATCTCATAAAGGTCATCATTCATGCCATTTTTATCACTAAGCAAAGCAGCTGATGACAAAATGTATCTGAACTGCTGAGAGCTTTCTCACTACATCCCTCCAAAAGGCACGAATCATTAAGCATTCCCAAAGCAAGTGGAATTGAGTTTCTATATGCCTTCCACATAGCAGGCAAAGTGGCGAAACTTTTGGATTCCAACCGGAGATCCTTTTTCTGACCAGTAATTTGCCTACCAAGACTCTTCATAGTAGGAAATTCAGTTGGTGGGAGGGTGTAGACTTCCCAAACTCTTTTGAGTCTCATTGCCCAAATCTCTTGTCTAAAGGGGTTGCAAATTTCCACTGGTCCCTTGCCAACACAACACCATTTAATGGAGTTTCCTTACAGAAATCCCTGAGACCAAGCTTTGAAAAAGGATTTCCATTTTTCCATACAAATCCCTTAAAGGAGTTACTATCCTTGAAGAATGGGCTAGAAGGTCACTCATCCTTAATTTGTCCAATCAAATCCCTGATTACTGCAGTCTCAGAGTTGGATAATGCAAGTTTCTCTTTAACAGGACTGACATCTAGCCACTTCAGTCCTCCCGGATCCCAAATTTCTCTGAAAGTTCAGATCCCTTTCCTAAAAAGACACACAGCAATCCTTGGATGACTGATAGCCAAGGCAGGTCCCTCAACAAAGGCGCATTCACTTAGCTAAATAGACGTGCCCAAGGAAGCGTCTCCTTTAAATGATCTCAACTGGACTTTGTCCTTCCAAATGTGCACCATTTTGTGCAAGAATTCCGACAGCGGGATCTTGATTGGCAGCTCAAATAGAATGACATCCTGCCATGGTGAGCTAATTACCTTAGGAGCATTGCAGCTTATTAAATACCTTACTGAATACTCTATGATAGTTATTACTAGTCGCTACTCTATGTGAGAATGTGGCAATTTTGGGCTTGTACTAATTTGAAATGCACTAAAATAACCTAAGGTTTTTTCCCTTAAGAAACAGTAGTATTGAACCCGTGCTTTGCATGGGCAAAGATACATGACCATCCTCAACAAATTCACATTTGAAGGTGGATCTTCCCTCAGCCAACTAATAGAAAGCATTTGCTTCAAGGAGTTATGCTCCCAACATTTGATCAATTTCTAATGTGAATGATCTCATAATTGGCTATGGCTTAAGAGTAATGCATTCCTGGGAAGAACTCTATTCCACAACGAGAAAACGCCCATAGCTCAGGTCTAGGAGGGGACATGGTGTATAGTGGTTGTAAGAGATGCACTCAATGACCATCATCTTAACATCAGGTGGAGCACATCAATCACTTTGTGCAAAAGCACGCACATGATTGCTCCATCTATAAATGTGACTTTATTCTTCTACAGATGATACTATTAGTTAAGTAGAAAAGCTTCGAGTAATCCAACAATGGTGGTTTGTGAATTAAATGCTTCAAGGTAGGCCTCCTTCTCCCCTAGATATAGAATGATTTTGTGTCATTAATGCTAGATTTAGGAATCCAATTTGCTTCCTTTGTCTGGATGTAATGTAATGGAGCTCTTGTTTGTCTGCTTTGTAGGAATTAAGCAAACAGATCAACCAAAGAGTAATTGAGAAATGGCCAAGGCCAAAACAAATGCATGTTTTAAACACTGGAGGGTCCTTTTGGCACATGCATTGATTAGTTCTTAAATTGCTAATCAGTTCACCTTGCCTACTTGGATTGGATTTTGCAATTTTGGCTAAGCCCTTACCCATGGCTTTGAGACCTCCCATCTCCTCCTCATTCCATTGACCTTCCATCTCCTCCTTCCTCCCAAAGATCTCCTCCATTCCATTGACCTTCTATCTCCTCCTTCCTCCCAAAGCTGCCTCTTGTCTTTCCACCTCCTCCCCACTCAAAGCCTGCCTCTTTTCTTTCCACCTCCTCCCCTCTCCAAGCCTCCTTCCAAGAGCTCCTTGTTTATGACATGTGGCATGCTCTTCTCCTCCAAGCTGCCATGTGTCCTCAAATTTTGCCCCTCGTGTCCTTGGTTAATAGGTTAAAGATGCTCATTGATACCATTTTTCTCCTTGTGGTTTTGGGACTATACTTAATAGCTTGGGAAAATTATGACTTTGATGTTTGTATTTCCAATGGGTAAAAGGTGACCTACATTGTACTTCCAGTGGGTAAAAGGTGACCTACATTTTTTTGTTTGGTTATATAAACATAGTTTTATTGCAAAAATGTGTGCATTGGCTCCAAAAACCCAACGCCATTTGAACCCACGTAGCGTATTTACATATTTCTAAGTGAATCCCCTAACTCCAAAAATACTATGAACAATGCTATCTATCATGTTGCTGATCACCCATGTAAAGAGTGGTTGGTAAAATGATTAAAGTGGATACTTATGTTAGTCTCCCCATATATTCAAGGTCTTGTTTTACGTAAATTTTTGAAACAATGCATTGGATGCTGTTAATATCAATATGTATATATGGGTCTGAGAATACATGTGTTGACTCTAACCATATTCTCTCACTCTCACCCACACTTACACACACATGCACATGTGCGTACACACACATAAACATATACACACTAGTGCATATGCAAGGCATGCTTACTTTTCTTTCTTTCTTTTTTTCTGACTCACATACATACATGGTCAACTATGAGGGGCACATTCACCCATGGCCTATGTTGAGACAGGCAATGGGGGGCTCTTCTAGGAATCGAACATGGGCCCAACCGCTTGAGGTACTAATGCTCAGCTCTATTCACTTTTCTTATAATGCAATGCAATAAACTAGGAGGAATTAGGTAGGATTCACACATAGCCCGACATTTGCAGTAGGAAATGGTGTTTGTTCGCATGTGTATTCCACACACATTAGGCATTGTTTGTAGACGAGCACCATTTGATTAGATCGATAGTCGCAGCTTTGCTTGTGTCTATGTGTGCCTCAAGCAGTGACTGCATGCTGGCACAAGATATCAGGTAGCGTAGGAGCGAGCACATTTTTTGGAATCTCAAATGGGATCTTGCCACAGGAGCAGCGGTGTTGTGCCCGTGTACGCTGCACTTGTGCACCTCTGTCGGCCCCACTACTAGGCAGTACCCTCTCTGTCCGTATAACGAATTGTACGGAGGGCACCACCTTTGGGGACGAGGGATTAGCAATTAATGACAGTGATTAAGAAGAGGCTTAGTAGAAATACTGTTTTCGACCTCATCTTCGTGCTGGAGCTCCACAGCACCAGCTATGGCTGCTGCTTCTTCCCATCGCCATAGCCATAGCCATAGCCAAAGCCAAGCCCTTTCCTTCTCCGATGATGACCTCTCTTTCTCTGACCACACCGTCGACGACGACGACGACGACAATGATGACCCCGACGGCGAGAATAATGACGACAAACGCCTCATCGTTGAGCGTGCCTACCAGAAATACCTCCCTGATCTCAAGCAATTCGTGCACGAATCTTGTGGCTCTGTCAAGCCCAACCTCGTCACTGATCGCGAGGAGAAATCGTGCGCAGTCTGCCCGACCACGCAGTGGTTCAAGGGGTGGAAGGCCTTGCTCGCGCATGCGGGAACTTTCAAGAAGAAGCGCCCTAACCAGCACCGTGGGTACCATCAAGCCTTGCTGGAGGCTCTCAGAGTGAACGAGAAACCCCCTCAAGCCGATTTCGTGAACCACGGACGGGCAGTATCCATCAATCCCAATGTTGACAAGACTCACCTTATTGTCTGGCCCCCTGTCGTCATAATTCAAACCTTAGACAGAGGAAGGAACCTGTGCGAAAGGGTGAACGCACTACTAGCAGCTCAATTTCGAGACTTGCATGACACAAAATGCGTGGCAGCGTCTCCGAACAGCTGCTTCATTGTGTTCAAAGATGAGGCCATCGGGTTCCTGGAGGCACAAATGGTTGGAAAATGGTTTATCGACCGGGGCCGTGGAAGGGACAGTATGCACCGGAAGGGGAAGAGTTGGACGGAAGACGGACAATTGTATGGATATCTGGCGAGAGTCGAAGATATGAAGTCTCGCGATCCCGAAAGGAAATTCGTGAAAAATTGGACCGAAGAAAGCTATTACGAGAAAGTGCCAAATGCTCAAAGAAAATTCAAGCAGGTTTGACTGCGTGTGTCTACTAGAAACTAAACAAGAGTGAAGGATTTAACGGTTATGTGGTGTCGTCCTTGTGAAAATATGTGCCTATAAAAGGTTGGTTGGCGCAGCATAAAGCTGTACATAAGCCGTGCCTTAGTTCGTAAATGAGGTGTTTCAACCCTCTGTGGCTAACCATTTTGTAAAGTTATTATTCGCATATGACTTTGGATTACCGCAGGGTTGGTTAATAGAAACTGTTATCTTGTTGCTGCATCTGAGAAGAAATGTTTATGAGCAAGCATTTTTTGAAACTGCTGTCGCTCTACTGTGAAGGAGCACGACAAGGAACAAGCAATACTTAAAGCAATGGAATTGCAAGTGGAGAACCTTACTGAAGACGAACAGAAGTTGAAAATAAATAGACAGCACATTGAGCGCCTCATCCAGGAGAAACAGAAGCAAATTGCATATCATAAAAGGCGAGCAGAAGACACGGAGCAGAGATACTTAGCTTCTGTAGGTGCCTTCTCCCTGTTTGAACAGGTGTTTTTGTTCCAGTGCATTGATTCTTCTTGAAATTCAGTTAAAGGTCAAATCAAAGCCATTTTCGAAATCTTGATCTAGTTCAAAATATGTGAATGCCTCTCCTAGGCTGTCAACCAATTGGGAACAGTCCATCTATAAAAACAATAGCAATACTTCCAAGGATGATCCTTTATGCATTTGGGAGAAGATACCGTGAAATATTCAAAAGTGTTCGAAATCAAGAGGGAATGAATCACTCAAACCTCCACCCAAGATCTCTCCAACTCTTACACACACTCAACTCAGATAGATGATCACAGAGGCAACAAACACTCTCTCAGAAATAAATATGGACGGAGAGAGAAAGAGAGTATATTTATCCACTAGATGGTGGGCAGAAAAATAGCTCCAAGGGAGCAGTACAAAACACAGCAGACTGCTGGAGACAACTGATGGACTCTCTCTCTCACAACCTGCTCCAGATCTGAGTGCTGAACACAGCCTTGGAGAGGGGCTTTCAGTCTTGCACTGGATGCTGGAATGAATGGAGGAGTAGGCCTTTTATAGGCACTGCCCAGGCCCCTTGAATTGAGCGACCAGCAGGGTCGTTACCCTGTCTGGTGGCCGACCACATGGGCCCTAGAAAACTGACCAGGGTTGGCCCTGGTCGGTGGCCCTGGTTGGCCTGACTTGGCCTGCCACAGGCCCCTATATAAGGGTGCCTTGTGCAGCCAGTCAGCGCTGCTGCAGGAGCCTCCATGTGAGGCCTAAAGCCCTGTTTTACCTGCTGTTGCAGGCTGCAACCAGCCCGTGTGCTGGTTGCCTATGATGCCGACCTGAGTCTCTCTCTCTCCAGCCCTCCTACCTCTCACTGCCCCTTGTCCCCTCAAATCGGGGGCTCATAGGTGGGCACAGTGAGTTTCTAACAAAAAGAAAGCACAACCATATTGGCAGGAGACTTCAATGCTCAAACAGAATCCAAGCAAGCACCCATAAGTGGGAAGGCAGAGACCCTCCTGCTGCAAAATTGGTTGACAGCCATGATAATGCTAAGATTTTGCTCACAACTTTAGAGCCGTAGAAGTAAATATTGTCACCCCTGTTCACTCCTAGGTGACCCCTGTTCACACCTAGGTCACCCCTTTTCACTCCTATGTCAAATTCCCATGTTCACCTCTCTGTCACCCATGTTCACCTCTCTGTCACCCATGTTCACTCCTAGGTCACCCCTGTTCACTCCTATGTCAACTCCCCATGTTCACCTCTCTGTCACCCCTTGTTCACTCCTAGGTCACCCATGTTCACCTCCAGGTCACTCCTGTTCACTCCTATGTCAACTCCCCATGTTCACCTCTCTGTCACCCATGTTCACTCCTAGGTCACCCCTGTTCACTCCTATGTCAACTCCCCATGTTCACCTCTCTGTCACCCCTTGTTCACTCCTAGGTCACCCATGTTCACCTCCAGGTCACCCCTGTTCACTCCTATGTCAACTCCCCATGTTCACCTCTCTATCACCCATGTTCACCTCCAGGTCACCCCTGTTCACTCCTAGGTCACCCCTGTTCACTCCTATGTCAACTCCCCATGTTCACCTCTCTGTCACCCATGTTCACCTCCAGGTCACCCCTCTTCACTCCTAGGTCACCCCTGTTCACTCCTATGTCAACTCCCCATGTTCACCTCTCTGTCACCCATGTTCACTCCCAGGTCACCCCTGCTGTTCACTCCTATGTCAACTCCCCATGTTCACCTCTCTGTCACCCATGTTCACTCCCAGGTCACCCCTGTTCACTCCTATGTCAACTCCCCATGTTCACCTCTCTGTCACCCATGTTCACTCCTAGGTCACCCCTGTTCACTCCTAGGTCACCCCTGTTCACTCCTATGTCAAATCCCCATGTTCACCTCTCTGTCACCCATGTTCACCTCCAGGTCACCCCTCTTTACTCCTAGGTCACCCCTGTTCACTCCTATGTCAACTCCCCATGTTCACCTCTCTGTCACCCATGTTCACTCCCAGGTCACCCCTGTTCACTCCTATGTCAACTCCCCATGTTCACCTCTCTGTCACCCATGTTCACTCCCAGGTCACCCCTGTTCACTCCTATGTCAACTCCCCATGTTCACCTCTCTGTCACCCATGTTCACTCCTAGGTCACCCCTGTTCACTCCTAGGTCACCCCTGTTCACTCCTATGTCAAATCCCCATGTTCACCTCTCTGTCACCCATGTTCACTCACGCCTGTTCACTCCTAGGTCACCCCTGTTCACTCCTATGTCAAATCCCCATGTTCACCTCTCTGTCACCCATGTTCACTCCTAGGTCACCCCTGTTCACTCCTAGGTCACCCCTGTTCACTCCTATGTCAAATCCCCATGTTCACCTCTCTGTCACCCATGTTCACCTCTCTGTCACCCATGTTCACTCCTAGGTCACCCCTGTTCACTCCTTGTGTAGCAACGCAATTGACTGAGTAGTTCAATGTGTCTCCAAAATAGCGCTTACAACAATAGTCTAGTAGAAATTAGTGGGCAATCAAACCACTATATGATAATCTAGGCCATTCTTAGCTACTACTCTACTGCCATGTAAGTTCTATTTTTGGTTGCAAGCCATGGGAAATTGCCTAAAAGATCAAATTTCATGTCCATAAGGCTATTTATGATTTGTTATTTTGAATAAAACATTATGAAAGACATTTGATGCTTGAGATGATAGAAATACATTACTGCATTAAAATTTGAAACATAAAACCAAGATACATAATGGCAATCAATAGACATGTGCAACTAATTCCTCATATTGTAGAGTGGGACAAGGATCTAACCTTCCAAGTTATCTTGGATAAATCTTGCTTGAGGAGGTAGAGGATTGCAAACACATTATACACATCCATGTCCGTGTCCAAAAGGATATGTGGTGCATCAAGAAAATAAGGAAACAAAGAATAAATAAAATACGAACATCTTCCAAAAATGCTCAAGCCATAACATGATCACTGGAACCATCTCAACGGATAGGAATGCTTTCCACAACATCATGTACATCAAATCCACTCTTGATAATACAAAGGCATGGATAAGGTGTCACAGTCTCTCATAAACACATG
This sequence comes from Dipteris shenzhenensis, assembly GCF_047967505.1. Lineage (NCBI taxonomy): Eukaryota > Viridiplantae > Streptophyta > Polypodiopsida > Gleicheniales > Dipteridaceae > Dipteris > Dipteris shenzhenensis. The sequence goes on along the minus strand of NC_141600.1, from coordinate 41,233,070 downwards.
TAGAGAGAACACTAACGATAGTGTACACATTTAGCTTCAAGATTAGCTTTTGTATTTGCCAAAAGACTTGAGAGCTTTTGTACCATGCCCAAGCTGGTCACACACTTGAAACAAAATCTAACTGAGATCCTATTTACCCATGCCAAATCTAGTGAACTCATAGTCTGAGTATGCATCTCACTACAGTAGGCATGCATCCCACTACAGTAGGCTGCATCACTCCTGTATCAAACATACGAATGAAGATCACCTTGTTTAGCACATCAAAGAGGAAGAATGCCACATAATCACCATGGTGAGCATACATTGCATCTATAACTTTACCCAATGTCCATCACTAGTCTATAATCTTCTCACTGAAAACTTTCAACATGATCATTGTTTGCACTCTTGAATATGTTGGTGAATCGACAACGCCGGTAGTAAGCACAATGATAGATTGGGCATTATTTCATGCACTGGCAGCTTGGTGTAAAGAAGAGTTGAGTCTTTGGGTAGTTTTTGACTATAATAATGGAGTGGTGATTCTCAATGCTTTTAACTTCTTTTGTTATGCAAATGATGAAGAGTACAATATCTTGAAGCCGCTATGTGCACTTCGAATTGTGAGAAGGGTGATTCTTGAATGCATGTATATACAATGTTTTCATGGTGCTTATTTTTAAAAAATTTGTTGAGGATCACATTGTGGAGTGTTTTTAGTAAGTGGTTATGCATAATAAGTTGGTCTTGGTATACTAAGGCTATGTGGGATCTTGTTTGGGATACTATTTGGATCTTGGTGTTTCCTTTTTGTGTTTCATCATGGTGAAGATTCCAGTGTTTCGAGGGACCCAAGGGGAAGACCTGGAGTCTTATCTTCGGGATTTTGTTCGAGGATGCCGGCTTTCTGGATGGCCCATGAAGGAGTGGACGAAGATTTTGCATGATTTTCTTGAAGGGGACTCTACCGAGGAGGACTGAGATTAAGTGGTGGCTGCAATGAAGCAGAGATTTGGGGCAGTGGAGTTGCCAAATGCATTGATGTTGCAGTTGGATTGGTTCTATCAAGGAGAGGGTGAGATGGTGTCACCACAATGTAAATATCTTAAGTCAAAGTACAATTGACCATTTATTTGATCATAATTAAAGAGTTTTATATGTGTTAATTATGGTCAAAGAGTTCTTTTAATGGTCAAAGAATTGACTACGGTCAAAGATACTTGACTCTGGTGAAGTGAACCTGACTTCGGTCGGGGAGACTTGGTTTATTACCAAGAGGGTTAACTACGGTTAACGAGAGAACTACAGAGCTGACTACGGTCAGAGAGTGTTGACTTCAGTCAATGAGACTTGGCATGTGCTAAGAGGGTTAACCACGGTTAACCAAGATGTGCCAACTTCGGTTGGAGAGACTTGGCTATAATTAAGGCGCATCGACCCTTGGTCAAAGCTCCTTAATTATGATTAAGAGCGTTGACTTCGGCTAACTAGAGAATAAATACATATTTTTATATTTGTTATGTGTGCACATGTATTCAGTGAGGACATCCACCGTGACTAGAATTAGTCCACAATGTGTTGTTTGCATGCAAAGCACTAACAATTAATGGGTGCTATGGTGGTGCACTTTAATTAATTGTTGCAGGTACTAGAAAGAGTTATTTTCCTAAGCGCTACGGGAGCCTAACAAGCATCTAGGAGGCGGTTCGTGTGACCAAGTGCTTTGAAGACTCCAGAGTTGCCCTTATTAGCATGTAATAGGACTTCGTCTAGATTTTAGACAAGTGGCATGTTGCCAATTTGAAATGAGCTTGAAGCTCTTGTAATATGGATTCACATTGGATTCTCATGTATCAGGCAGCTCTACGCTGAACTCTTGTGAGAGATTCTCTCTTCAAGAAATAAAATACCTTCGGGGGGGTCCAGCTCGACATGTTGTCCTGGGCCCTAGCTATGTGTAGAGAGAGAGAGAGCTCTTATGAGTGTTTCTGCAGTAAATTATGAGCGTGAGGTTCCATGAGAGAGCTAGCGATTGCATAAAGAAATGAGAGTGTCTCTGCTGTCTTTTATGAGGGAGGATTACATTGGTATCAGAGCCTGGGATTCACCATCTTATTAGGTGGTGACGATCCAAGAAAGGTTTGAGGATGTGAAGTTGGGTGATCAAAAGATCATTGCATCTGTTGAAGCTCTATTTTGGCTGCCTGCCAGTTTCGCCAACAGTGGGCTACAAGTTCTGGTTCTCAAGCATTAGTTTCTGACGTCTGGTAATCATCTACTATTGGGTGCACCGATGAAGCAGTTAAGAGCGGGGGTCTACACCGTTCCTTGGAGAGAACTTTGAGAAGACGATTGCTTGATGCCCTGGGCTGAGGGCTAGCAGGGAGGCCTAACAGGCATCACAGACGACTTCACGCCGGCACACATGGCGCAGGTCCATTGTTGGACGGAGATATCGACGGAGACGCTTGACGGAAGATTCATGATGGGAAAAGCCTTCGTCAGGTTTTACTCCCCCGTGACGCGTGTGTGAAAAGAAAGTCATTGCTGTGGTTAACAGAGCCGGTGACGCTGACGCGATGCTCTCGATGGAAATCTTTGCCAAGGTTTGGGCAAGTTTGCAGATGCTGTGTGGTAGCCAGCGTGGTGTGGCACGCAGGACACCAGAGCTGACGTGGCGCTTAGACGTGGCATCACGTGTGGCTAACGTGGTACACATGAGCTGACGTGGCATGGTACAGTTCAGATGCTGATGTGGCATCCAAGCCTTAAGGGGTGCTGATGTGGCAGTACACGTGGCAACCAGCTCAGATGCTGATGTGGCACTAACATGTGGCAAACAGGAGGCTGATGTGGCAGACTTGAGGTTAAGCCAACCTAACCTTGGTTAGTGGGCTAGTTAGAGGTCCAGTTAGTTGACCCAACCAAACTAGTCTGGTCATTGTAACCAGACTGACCAATCCAGTTAGTCTAGTTGCAGACTAATCAGACCAGAACCAGTCAGTCTGGTTAGAGTAACCAGCCAGTTACTCCATCTGGTTACTGTTTTTTAAAAAAAAGAAAAAGAGAGGGAGTTGCAGAGACTGTTTCTGCCAGCAGTCTTCACCTATTTGAGAGAGTATTTACTGTCAGAAAAGCAGCAGAAACACAGTAAAATCTGAGATTTGCAGAAAAAGAATATGCATGCCTTTGTGCTCAGGAAAAGATGAGTTAGATGCATTCTGAACGCTTTTTGCAATAGCCAGAAAAGGGGCAATATAGTTATTAATGCCTTGGCAACTTTGTGGGTATATGCCTTGAGTTGACAGCCCGGTACTGGCATAGATTGTGAATGCAAGACACCTCTTGTTGAGGTAATTTTTCCCTTTGAAAAGCAAAGACAGTGTGCATCAGTTGCATACACAGTGTGTGTGAGAAACTTGCAGATCTCAGACGAGTTGTAAGAAAATGGCTTAATCACCTATCCAGTGGGATTCACAAGATAGGAATGTACATCCAAGACAGAGAAGTGTGCAGCAAACTCAGCAAGAATTTGAGCAGATGGTACGCATGTATACAAGAGATGGAAAATCTCAAAAAGGATCCAAGGGCTCAGCATTTGTTTCAAGCAAAAGCTATGCCTAATGTAGCATATGACGTGCCAATGCCAGAGACACACTCTCGTGTACAGCCAGAGAAAGAGAGATCTCATAGGGGATGGTCTCATAGCAGGAAGAGATCGAGGCATCATCATCGATTTCCTAGTCCATCACTGTCTACCTCGAGTTCGACTTCTGTATCTTCTTCTTTATCAGATAAACCATCAAGGAAAAGAAGGAAACACAAGAAGTCCAGGAAGAGTAAGTCTTCCAGAGAGACCAAGGAATTCAAAGAGGGAGGTAAATCTGTCAATTCATGCTGAAATGAATGATGCAGACAAAGATAAATTTCAGTTTCTTGTAAACTTTAAAGATTGTTTTTCCGATGCTTTGCCAGGGGAGTTACCCCCAGAGAGACCAGAAGATCATCAGATAGAGTTAATGCCTGGTAGTGAGCCACCAAACAGACCACCTTATAGAGTCAATGCGACTCAGAGAGAGGAGATTATGGCTCAGGTACAGGACTTGCTGTCCAAAGGGTTGATTCAGCCCAGCTCGTCTCCTTTTTGTTCCACTGTACTGCTAGTACAGAAGAAAGATGGCTCATTCCGTATGTGCGTCGATTACCGCACACCGAACAAAATGACCATCAAGAATAGATTCCCTATTTTACGCATTGATGATGTGCTGGATCAGTTAAATGGAGCTTCAGTTTTCAGCAGGATAGACTTAAAGAGTGACTATCACCAAGTGAGGATACAGCCTCAGGATGTGCACAAGACAGCGTTCCGCACTACATTCGGGTTGTATGAATATCTTGTGATGTCTTTTGGATTGACCAATGCCCCAGCTACCTTCAATAGGATGATGGATCACATCTTCCAAAAGTACATGCATTTCACGTGCAGATTTTAGTGTTAAAACATATCACCAAAGTTTGATATACTTTTTGACTCAGAAATGGGCAAACATGCTGTCAATGTATCATTTGCAGATTGTCCATACCCCAGGAATTCGGAACAGAGTGGCAGAGGCCTTGTCTCGAAGACCCCAGGTCAATAATGTGACTATTGCCTATCATCAGGACCTGGAAGGCATGAGGGAACAATATGCTAATGATGCAGATTTTGGCGAGATTTTACAGCAAATGCAAGAGGGGCAATCCACCAGTCACTATTCCCTGAAAGATGGGTATCTAATGAAAGATGATTGCCTATGCATCACCCAGGAGATGAGGAAAAAGATTTTGGAGGAATGCCATGCACCTCCCTATGCTGGACATAGAGGAATTACAGCAACAACTCTAGCACTAGAGAGGTATTTCTTTTGGCCAGGGATGTAGAAAGATATACATCAGTTTGTTACTGAATGCCTTACGTGTCAGAAAGTGAAGTATGATAGACGGAAGACACCTGGCCTACTTATGCCTCTTCCCGTGCCTTAGGCACCATGGGGAAGTATTACAATGGACTTTATTTTTTATTTGCCAAGATCAAAGTCAGGGAATGATGGGATTTGGACTATCATTGATAGATTCAGCAAGCAAGCTCATTTCATTCCTGTTCGCAAAACCATAAAGGCAGATCATATGGCTAAGCTTTTCATGGCACAGATCTTCAAGCACCATGGTATGCCTAAGTCCATTGTCAGTGATTGAGATCCTAGAATGACCGGGAGGAATCTGAATTTTTCTTCTTCTTTCCATCCCCAGACAGATGGTCAAAGTGAAGTAGCAAATTCTACAGCATTGGATATGCTGAAATGCTACGTGGGTGACCAAGGTTCAGATTGGGAAAAGTACCTACCATTGGTAGAGTTTGCTTACAATAATACAGTACACAGCTCTATAGGGAAACCCCCCTTTGAGGTCATTTATGGGAAGGTGATTTTGCCACCTATCCTGAGGACCAAGGGTGAAATATTTGCAGCTTATCAGTTTGTGAGAGACCTCCAGACAGCTTACAGCCAAGTCCGGACAGCAATCGAAAGGTCTCAAGAGAAACATGAAAGAGCTGCAAATAAGCATAGGAGACAGTTAGATCTCAAGAAAGGGGATTGGGTACTTTTGAAGTTTGAAAAAGCTAGGCTCCGCAAGTTTAAAGTCAAACAGAAAGTGTATGCAAAGTTATCTCCCAGATACTATGGCCCTTTCAAGGTTACAGAAAGAGTAAATGAGGTTGCATACAGGTTATCATTGCCAAAGCATTGGAGGATTCACAATGCATTCCATGTGAGTCTTCTAAAGAAATTCCAGGGGCCAGAGCCTACAGAGCTAATATCAGAGGATCCACCATAAGTGGATGAGCTGGAGGAGGTTCTTCAGCCAGAGCAAATTGTGTACCATATTGTACGCAAAGGCCCTTAGGGCAAGGAGTTTTACAGGTATCTTGTAAAATTCAAGAATTATACGGCATTAGATGCCAAGTGGATGGATGAAGACATGTTATCCGATCATCCACAGCTTTTGGATGTTTACAAGGAAGCTTTTCAGTTGAGGTCAACTGAATAGAAGCCGAGGGGATGTCACCACAATGTAAATATCCTAAGTCAAAGTACAATTCACCATTTATTTAATCATAATTAAAGAGTTTTATATGTGTTAATTATGGGACTACGGTCAAAAATACTTGATTCTGGTTAAGTGAACTTGACTTCGGTCGGGGAGACTTGGTTTATTACCAAGAGGGTTAACTATGTTAACTAGAGAACTACAGAGCTGACTATGGTCAGAGAGTATTGACTTCGGTCAATGAGACTTGGCATGTGCCAAGAGGGTTAACCATGGTTAACCAAGATGTGCCAACTTTAGTTAGAGAGTTGTGCCAACTTCGGTTAGAGAGTTGTGCCAACTTCGGTTGGAGAGACTTGGCTATAATTAAGGCGCATCGACCCTTAGTCAAAGCTCCTTAATTATGATCAAGAGTGTTGACTTCAGTCAACTAGAGAATAAATATGTTTTTTTATATTTGTCATGTGTGCACATGTATTCAGTGGGGACGCCCACCGTGACTAGAATTAGTCCACAATGTGTTGTTTGCATGCAAAGCGCTAACAATTAATGGGTGCCATGGTGGTGCGCTTTAATTAATTGTTACAGGTACTAGGAAGAGTTATTTTCCTAAGTGCTACGGGAGCCCAACAAGCATCTAGGATGCGGTTCGCGTGACCAAGTGCTTTGAAGACTCCAGAGTTGCCCTTAGTGGTATGTAATAGGACTTAGTCTAGATTTTAGACAAGTGGCATGTTGCCAAATTGAAATGAGCTTGAAGCTCTTGTAATATGGATTCATGTTGGATTTTTATGTATCAGGCAGCTCTACGCTAAACTCTTATAACAGATTCTCTCTTCAAGAAATAAAATACCTTGGGGGGGGGTCTAGCTCGACATGTTGTCCTGGGCCCTAGCTATGTATAGAGAGAGAGAGAGAGAGAGAGAGAGAGAGAGCTCTTATGAGTGTTTCTGCAGTAAATTATGAGCGTGAGGTTCCACGAGAGAGTTAGCGATTGCATAAAGAAATGAGAGTCTCTGTGCTGTCTTTTATAAGAGAGGATTACAGATGGTCTCTGTGTTGGCAATCTGATATGAAACTTTATGGAGAAAGTATGAAAGGACAGCTTTGCGAGTTGTGGCATTTACATCATCGGTCCCTCAAAGTCTCGTAGGGACGGAGCACTTAAAGATGAGCAAATTTGTCATGGCTTTGGAGCCTTGTCTTCGCTCGAAAGTAATGAGTAAAGATCCAACAACATACATGGAGGCACTTTGCATTGGGACCAAGAAAGAAGCTTCTCTAAAGATCGAATTCTCTTTTGTGTTTTCAACAGCTTCAACTTCTAAGGTGGAGGTAATGGGCACTTCTCAGGTACCAAAGTCCTTTGAGTTAGATCATAATATCTCCCAATTGATGGCAGAGTTTGTTGATTTGAAATTGCATTTGGTTAATGCATGATAACCTAGAGCACCAAAGAGTGAGGATAGGCCTCGAGATAAGAGTGGGGTCACTTGCTATGAATGTAATGAAAAAGGTCACTATTGCCCTGAGTGTCCTAGATCGAGAAAGAAAGAAGAAAAACAAGTATCTTTGTTAGAAGCTTCTTTAGGGGATGAGGAAAGAGAGGTAATGATGGCTAAACGGGGACGTGGTAAAGCAAAAGAAGAAGAAGAAACCAAGGAAGAAGTAGATAAGGAACATCAGGAAGAGGAACACCCTAGCAAGAAAAAGAAGGCATCCAGAAGGAGAATTAGCCATTCAGACTTTCCTTTAGGACAAGGCATTGAAAGCTATGACTTGTTGTCCGATCTTAAAGAAAAGGAAGCTCATATCACCTTTGGTCAATTACTTGCTTTGTCTTCAAAATTACGGAAGGAATGGGGAAAGCTAGCAAGCACAAGAGTGTCAAAGAAGAAAAAGAAGAGAAGTGCCATTTCTGTTGTTCAAAAGGTAGATATAGATGTTGGTGATGATGTATCTATGATTGATGTGATCATTGATGGTCAAGTGATTTCTAATGTGTACATTGATGGAGGTGCATCGATTAATGTCATGAGTGAGAAGACCATGATAGATGCTGATTTAAAATACTCTAGTACTACCTCTCCTTATCGCATTAAATTGACTAACAACACTAGGGTAAAGACCTTGGGAGTCGTGAAGAATCTAGAAGTGGATGTATGTGGAATTTCTATGCTGACTACTTTTTAGGTGATCCCTACCAAGCCAGATGCACGTGCCTATCCATTGATTTTGGGAAGGCCTTAGCTACGCAAGGTGAAGGTTGTTCAAAAGTGGGATACTGGAGAATTGATTTTGCAAGGAAATGATAAGAAGGTGCGCTACAACATCAGAAGTCGCAAAAAGAAAGTTGTCAAGGAGGAGTCTCAACATCAGAGAGTTCGAGCTCTGATTTTAAAGAAGAAGAGACATGGTGTAGCTCCGAGGAGTCCAACTTAGAGGGTGAGGTGGAAGGAGTGGTCTTTGGTCTTTGTCTTGGTGCTCATCGGAATGAGTCAGGAAGGAACAAGGTGGTGGCACAAGAAGATCCTGTAGAGACACTTCATGTGAAGGATGTGGAGCACATTAAATGATGCCAACGCAATGAAGAGCTTCTTGGTGATTCTCTATCAGATAGTGAGAAGCTCCAGTACTTGGATATGTTAGATGATTTTCCATATCTCTTTGCAACAAGCTATTCATAGGTTCGACCAGTCTCTCTTGTGAAGCACAAGATTGAGTTGAAGCCAGAAAGCAAGCCAGTTGTGCAATGCTTAAGGCAATTAGAGATGATCCAAGCTGAGGCACTAAAGAAAGAGGTAACACAACTACTTGAGGCGGGATTCATCTTTCTTGTTGATGATTCAGAATGGATATCTCCTATAGTTATCACACCAAAGAAAGGAAATAAGTGGCGGGTTTGTGCGGACTTTCGTTCTTTGAATGCATGCACTAAGAGGGATCATTTTCCTTTGCCATTCCAAGATGAAATATTAGACCAAGTGGCAAGGCATGAGATGTATTCTGTATGTGATGGGTACTCTAGGTACTTTTTAAATTCGTTTTCGAGAGGAAGATCAAAAGAAAAGATCATTTGTCACACCTTGGGGAGTTTTTGCTTACAGAGTGATGCCTTTTGGGTTGACCAACGCACCAGCTATATTTCAAAGGTTCATGAGTAAAGTGCTCGAGCCTTACTTGGGAAAGTTTATAAGGGTGTTTTTGGATGATTTTTGCATTTATTCTCGATGCATAGATCACATGGAGAAGTTAATGATGACCTTAGCTAGGATTGATGAAGCAAAAGAGTGTCTAAATCCTAGCAAGTGTCATTTGGTTAAAACAAAAGTAGTCTTGTTGGGGCATATTGTGTCTGAAGAAGGCCTGTAAATGGATCATGACAAGGTTCAAGCAATCATGGCATTACCAAGTCCTGAGAGTATCACTGGTGTTTGCAGAATGCTCGGAAAAAGCAAGTATTATCAACGCTTTTGTGATGATTTCATAGAGATAGTGCATCCCATGAACTTGTTGACAAGAAAAGGAGTTTCTTTCCAATGGGGTGTGGAGCACATGAGTCTTTTCAGCAACTTAAGGAGGCTATGAGTAAGGGCCCAATATTGAAGCCCCCTGATTGGTCTTAAGACTTTTATGTAAATCCAGTGTATCTTTGCATTCAGTTGGTGTTGTATTGCTACAAACACGAGAGAAAGGTAGAATGCAACGCATTTATTATGCCAGTTGACAGCTTACAGAGGTGAAAACAAGGTATGAAGAAATGGAGCAGCAAGCCCTCTCTTTGGTGTTTTCATTCAGAAAGTTTCGCTCCTATTTATTACCGTGGTAATTTTTCTTCCTTACCTCTCAGTCTGTATTAGCATATCTAGTTCGCAAGCCTAATCGTGGAGGGAGAGTTGCAAAATGGTTGTTAGAGCTTCAAGAGTTCTCTTTCTCTTTTGTTAGTGAAAATACCACTAGGTTCACTATGGCAGATTTGCTCACAGAACGGCAGGATCTAAGAGAAGAAAAATATAAGGAGGACATTAATGATGAAAGGGAGACACCACCAACAGCTTTTGTCTTGTATTTTGATGGGGCTTTTAGTCCTTCACACCAACAAGGAGCCGGGGGATAGTCTTGATGAATTCTGAAGGTCAAGAGGTGTGGGCAAGAGGACAAGAGCTTCTAGGTATCACAAGTAATAATGCAGCTGAGTATAATGCTTTGATTCTTGGTTTGGAGGGTTGTCTTCAAAGTCATGTTAAAGAATTGAAAGTAAAAGGAGATTCTCAGCTTATTACAAAGCAAATGCAAGGGCATTACAAGACAAGAAGTCCTCATTTGAAGGATCAAAAGGCTATGGGAATATGTAGTCAATTTGATTTTGGCAAGTTTGTTCATATAAACAGAAAAGAAAATCAAAGGGCAGATAAGTTAGCTACTCAAGCCATTGTAGTACAAGACCGGGGGATGGTTTCTTTGGTAGACACTGGATGGCCAAAATTGCAAGCTCACTGGACGGTATATGCAACTATGCCACTGGCCCTCCCTTTATAGCCTTTGGGAAGAGTGCTTGCCAAAGCCAAGAAAAGCACACAAGCGCCATGAAAAGCGAAAAGCGAAAAAGCAATCTGTTCTAGCCCGTTATGTGCCTGCCTATCCCTAGTGTGCACATGACACTAGGTGCCTTTATGGGCTGCCATCGCAGCATAGAAACAGGCCCTATGCAAGCCTTGAACAGCTTTGAAGTGGGCATGAAAAATACGCCTCTAAGTATGTAGGTCCTCAAGGGCACTGAAGAGCCGTGACCTGGCCCCGATCTGATCCATATTGGAATGCACAGCTCTTGGCCCATGCGCATGATCCTAGCACATCCTTTAAGCAAGCAGACCTGCTCTAGAGTTGGTTGGATACAACACTAGCCCTTGCAATCACACATGCCTAGGTGGGCTCCCAACCCTCCCTCTATACTAACCTCACAAGGGGCACAACAAAGGCCCTTACTCCTTGTCATGTGCACGGATTGGTATCTGACGTGTACTAGGTACACAGGACTAGCTCAGGTTAGCCTAGGGAGTGTTGAGATATCAAGCTCTACCCCCGATATATCTCCTGGATGACTATCATTTATGTCATCGCCTATGTTAGCTGTACTCGTGGTGTAGTTAGACTACCACGTATGTTTTTGGTTTGGGTTCACATATGAACCACGTATTCTAGGTTTTGACATATAGGGTATTTCCCTCTTCTATTGTATTGTTGTTGTGTGCAAAAGTGAAGAAAGGCTTCACCCTCCAACCTTGTGTCCTCTCTCTTTTTGTGTGTTGTGAAGAAAGCTGAACTTGAGTCTCCTATCTCTCTCCCTCATTCTTTACATGGTATCAGAGCCTTGTTCGTGGTAAGGAGCTCAAGAAAGCAAGCCAAGTTTGTGGTGTCCTGGTAAGAGAACCAGTGTTGCTTTCCTATTTCGAGTTTGGGAGCAAATCTCTGCAGGTAGCACAGCCAGAAGTGCAGGAGTGCACTGTTTCTGATTGAGAGGCCCTTCGCGGTGTGGCGAGAGCACAGTATATGCTGCGGGAAAGGACAAAGCCCTTGGTGACTTTATTTTTTTGATTTGAGGCCGTTTCGAAGCCCGTTTTGGAGGCGGAAGTTCTTCGCAGGCACTCAGAAAAAGGCCCTGTTTTGGCTGTGCGACCACCGCGCGGCTAGTCGGTGGAAAGGTGCCACAGAAATTGCATCGTATGCCTATGTGCAGAGATATTGGGAGTTGCAGATTCATGCCTGTTGCCTGTTGATGCAAAATTGCACTAGGAAGTGACTGTGTGGTGAAATACCACTTTCGTCAGTGTTGCAGATCTGCCCCTGTGAGGCTTTTTGCAGAAGTTTTGCTACTTGCCCTTGTGAGGCATTTGCTGTGTTTACAGGTTGCTGTTGCAATTCGTGATTTGTAAAATGTCTGAGAATCTGTCTACCATTGTCAGTGAGAAGCTTGACAAGAACAACTTCCAAGCATGGAAGTTCAGGATGACAAACTTCCTTATGGGAAAGGGAGTTTGGGATTACATCAGTGGTGAAACTGCAGAACCAGTTTTGGGTGCTGCTCCCACTCCTGCTGAATTGAAGGCCTTTAAAGAATGGCATGAAAAAGCCAGAAAATGCTTGTATTGGCTGTCTGTTAGCATTTCAGATTCTATGATTGTGCACATACAGGATGTAGAGACACCTAAGGAGGCATGGGATACATTGGTGAAGCTGTATAGCACAAATACCAAAGCACGAAAGATGCAGCTAAAGCAGGAGTTGCACAATGTTCAAAGGAAAAATATGAATATAAATGAGTATTCCTTGAAGGTGAAAGGCCTTGCAGATTCTCTTGCCTCCATTGGAGCACCTGTTGATGATGAGGACTTAGTGTCCGTGACCTTGAATGGTCTTGGGAAAGATTATGCACAGTTTCGGACATCCATTGGAGTCCGTGAAACATTTCCTGATTTTCAGGAACTTATTGCTCTCTTGCTGAGTGAAGAGCAAAGGAATGGTGGTTCAGCCACCTCAACTTCTCAAGAGACTGCTTTCTACTCGAATACAGGTAGAGGCAGAGGTAGAGGAAGAGGCCGTTTTGGTGCCGTGCAGGAAATTAGAACCAACAGCAACAACAGGAAAACCAGTCCTATGGAGGAGGACGTGGTAGTTCTAGAGGCAGGGGGAGCCAAAGAGGTCGTGGTTCATGGCAAAGGAACCAGCAAGTAAATAGCAGCACAGAATGCTATTATTGTGGAAAGCCTGGACACAAGGAGAATACATGCTATAAAAAGCAGAATGACATCAAAAGTGGGAAGTTGCAGCAAAGCAACTATGCATCATCAAGTGGGCATGGTGACGACAGAAATGAGCACCTTTTTGTGATGCAGCATATGGTTAACTCCATGTCAGGAGATGCTGCAGCTTGCAATGATGTTTGGTATGTTGATTCAGGTGCCTCTAACCACATGACCAGTCATGGTGAGTGGTTTCATGATGTTAGAAATTTGGATAAGCCAGGTTATGTTGAAACAGGTGATGATACTGCGCACCCAATTACGCAGGTTGGTAAAGTGCCATTGGCTATGCAGGATGGCAAAACGAAGTACTTGGCAGATGTACTTCATGTTCCAAAAATCACTAAGAACCTGGTTTCAGTTGGCCAGATGGTTGAGCAAGGTCTGCAGGTTAGATTTAATCCTGATGGATGCTTTGTTGAGGACTTGAAAAATAAATGCCGCTTGGTTGCGAAAGGCAACAAAAATGGAAGAATGTTCACCTTGGATGTTGATATGCCTGAGGTGAAAGCTGCTATGTTTGCACATGGGAGAGGTGTCATTGCAGATATTGAGATATGGCACAAGCGCATTGGGCACGTGAATATACAAAGGCTGAAATCTATGCAAACGAAAAACATTGTTGCAGGTTTGCCTAAATTCAGAGTTGAGGGAATGCAAAAGGTATGTGAAGCATGCCAAATGGGTAAGCAGGCCAGACATGCATTTCCCAAAAATGCTAAGGTGAGCAGAAGACCTTTGGAAGTGATCCATTCAGATGTTTGGACAACCAAAACTGCTTCTATTGGTGGATGCCATTATTATGTGACGTTTATTGATGACTACACTAGGAAGGTGTGGATTTATTTTATGAAGCACAAAAGTGAAGTGTTCAGCCATTTCAAGGCTTTTAAGGCCATGGTTGAAAAAGAGAAAGGTGTGCATATTAAAGTGCTAAGATCTGATGGAGGGGGAGAGTACTTTTCAGAAGAATTTTGTGAATATCTGAAAGAACAGGGAATTCAAAGGAAGTACTCATGCAGGTCTACCCCTCAGCAGAATGGGGTTGCAGAAAGGAAGAACAGGCATATTGCAGAAGTAGGACGGGCGATCCTAAATGAGAAAAACATGCCTGATTATTTTTGGGCTGAAGCAGTAGCAATTGCTGTTTATATTATGAACAGAACTCCCACTGCAGCTGTCCATGGCATGACGCCTGAAGAAATGTATACAGGCCAAAAACCAGATATTTCTCACTTGAAGGTATTTGGTTGCATAGCTTATGTTCATGTTCCTGATGAGAAGAGAACAAAGCTGGATCCAAAGGCAGAAAAATGCATCTTTATTGGATATGCTCAGCACCAGAAAGGGTATCGCTGTTATAACCCTTCCACCCGCAAAATGCAAGTGAGCAGAGATGTTGTTTTTGATGAAATGAGCAGCTGGTATGCACCAACTGTTATGGTAGGAGATGCAGATGCAGGAAATGGGAATGCTGCAATAAATGCAGAGCAGCAATCTCAAGCCTTGAGTGGACCCAGAGAGTCCTCTACTAGTGGATCTAATGCATGGACAGGGAGATTGAGATCTAGTGAATCGTCACATGGCAGTCCTGATAGTGTTGTGCAGGTATCACATAAGGGAAAAGAAAAAGTGGACCATGCTCCAGTGTTTGATGTGTCTGCTGGTAGCTCTCATGTTGATGGAGAGTCAAGTGGCTCTGAAATGAGCCTTGATGAGGAACTTGGGATTCCTTCTGTTGTTACACCTGGTGCAAGGAAAAGCAGGCATGATTTAAAGACTTCTGCAACTGATCCAGTTGTACGGAGGTCCACTCGTATTAAGTATCCAGTTGAGAGGCTGAGATATGATGGGTATACAGCACATCACTATGCTTATATGGTCAAGGTTCTAGAGGAGCCAGAGCCCACATGTTTTGAGGATGCAGCAGGGCATAAAAATTGGGAAGCAGCTATGGATGAAGAGATGGCTGCCTTGGATGCAAACCACACTTGGGATTTGATGCCTTTGCCTCATGATAAGAAGGCTATTGGGTGCAAGTGGGTTTACAAAGTAAAGCACAATGCTGATGGGTCTGTTAGCAGGTACAAGGCAAGATTGGTTGCCAAAGGTTTTGCGCAGACATATGGAATTGACTATGAGGAAACTTTCAGCCCAGTTGCAAGGATGGCAACCGTGAGAGCAGTAATTGCTATGGCTGCTGCAAAGGGATGGTCTTTGCATCAGATGGATGTGAAAAATGCCTTCTTGCATGGTGATTTGCAGGAAGAGGTTTATATGATGCAGCCAGAAGGTTATGAGGATAATGCACACCCCGATTTTGTATGCAGGTTGCGCAAAGCCTTGTATGGCTTAAAACAGGCGCCGAGGGCATGGTCAGACAAGATAGGGCAATATCTTGTCACTATTGGATTTCAGATTTCCAATTCAGATTTTTCACTTTATGTGAAAAGGACAAACAGAGGGATTGTGCTTATAGTCATCTATGTTGATGACTTGATTATTACAGGTGATAGTGATGCAGACATTAATGAAGTGAAGCTGCTGTTGAAGCAGAAATTTGAGATGAAGGATTTGGGAGAGCTGCGTTACTTCTTGGGCATTGAGGTTATTAGATCCCCGAGTGGGATATGGCTGTTGCAAAGGCAATACGGTTTGGACATGCTGTCCAAATATGGGATGACAGGCTGTAAGCCTATCTCTGTTCCATTGGAGCAGAATGTGAAGCTCAATGCAGAGTCAGGTGAGCTTCTTGAAGATATTACTATGTACAGGCGCATAGTAGGTAGCTTGATTTACATGACTATAACCAGACCAGATTTGAGCTATGCTGTGGGGCTGGTGAGTCAGTTTATGCAGGCACCGAGGAAGCCACATTTGGATGCAGCTAGGCGCATACTGCGGTATGTGAAGTCCACATTGCATTATGGACTGTTTTATGAAGCTGGGTGTGCATTACAGGTACATGGATACACAGATGTTGACTGGGCTGGTAGTGTCTCAGACAGGAGATCTACCAGTGGTTTTATGTTTTCCCTTGGGAGTGGTGCCATCAGTTGGAACAGCAAGAAGCAGCCAACTGTTGCCTTGTCAAGCACAGAGGCTGAGTACAGGGGTGCAGCAATGGCTGCATGTGAGGTAGCTTGGTTACGGAAGCTACTTGCAGATATGGGACAGTCAGTTCATGCAGCAGTTGTCATTCATTGTGACAACATTAGCAGCATCATGCTTGCTAATAACCCAGTTTATCATGCTAGAACGAAGCACATTGAGGTGCATTATCACTTTGTGAGAGAGAAGGTTCTAGCTGGTGAGATTGATCTTGTCTATGTCAGCACTGAGGAGCAGGTGGCTGATATCTTTACGAAGGCATTGGGTACCGAGAAGCTTCGCAGATTTAGAAGCTTGCTTGGTGTACGTGAGATGGATTTGAGCTTGAGGGGGAGTGTTGAGATATCAAGCTCTACCCCCGATATATCTCCTGGATGACTATCATTTATGTCATCGCCTATGTTAGCTGTACTCGTGGTGTAGTTAGACTACCACGTATGTTTTTGGTTTGGGTTCACATATGAACCACGTATTCTAGGTTTTGACATATAGGGTATTTCCCTCTTCTATTGTATTGTTGTTGTGTGCAAAAGTGAAGAAAGGCTTCACCCTCCAACCTTGTGTCCTCTCTCTTTTTGTGTGTTGTGAAGAAAGCTGAACTTGAGTCTCCTATCTCTCTCCCTCATTCTTTACAGGGAGGCCTAGAGCTAAGCAGGTTTGATTCTCGGGTTGAGTGGCAAGGGTACGGACTATTTATAGGTCTTCGCTATTTTTGGCGCTCGGGGCCCGAGTCTATAAAAGGGGCCCAGGGGGTTCAGTTCTCAGTGAGCAGTTGGGAGCAAGTTTCGTTCCTAGGTGCCAGGTGTGTTCTTGGATTGAGTCGCGGATGCGCGCCTGCATCTTAGCGTAGCCCAAGGCCCAGTGGCAGATCCAGGGCTTCACAGCGCCACCTGGTGGTATGGGACACCAGTCTGGTTTGAATCTGATTGGGGGTTCGTGCCAGTAGCTCAGCTCGTGGCTCGGAGGGGACATCTCCTGATTCGGGATCACATCCCGTAGATGTCATGGTTGGGTGGTGAGCAGCCTGCTCAGTTTCTCACGTGGTGTGTGTTTGTTTTGCAGATCAGAGGTTTCAGGAGTGCGGGGATGTGTTAGTTGGTATCAGAGCCAGCTCCTGAGGTAGGAACTTTTGATGCGAGAATTTTTGACGAATTCTTTCTCCAGGTATGCCCTAAAATTCGAAATTTGCTGCTGAGAATTCAGCTGGGTTCCTGGGTTATCAGGGGTGGGCAGGATGTAGGGAAAAGGTAGGAGAAAGAAGGAGAGAGTTTCGAAATTCCTGAAGGGTGCTGAGAGAAAGGGAAACGTAGAAGGGAGAGAGCAGAGAAGAAGGAAAGAGAGGCGAAGGGATTGACAAGGGCTGTGGGGGAGGCGGTGATTGGACGCCATGGCTGGTACGGATTTTCGGCCAGGGCAGGGAGAGGTGCGATGTGTAGGAACAAGGTGCGACCACCCTGTGAAGAGGGTTGCTTTTTTCGAAAAAGCATCACCCTCCAGAGCTGGGAGGGTGAGCCTTTTTTGGAAGCAGGGCTTCCTAATTAGGCTGCCCTGTTCCCTATATAGTTGGGCAGGGTTCCAGCCCAGCCATAGACTTGCAAACAGCCTCACTGCGCCATCGAGTGGCGGGATAGCCTGCGCAAGCCGTCCGTACACCTGCGTCATCAGCCGCTGCACGGCCTGCGTCAGCCGCTGTACGGCCTGCGTCAGCAGCCGTACGGCTTACGTCAGCCGCCGTACGGACTGCGTCAGAAGCCGTACAGCCACGTCAGCCGTCTGTACTACTGCGTCACACGTACGGTCAGCAGGATTCCGGTTAGCTGCAGGATTCCGAACGCTGCATCCGGCATCGAGTTCAGCCAGACTCCGGGATTGTTGCGCCTCCGGTTCGCCAATTTTCAGCATCTCCTTCCGTCAGCATCTTTTGGGACGGTTTTCCTCTGCTCCATTCTCCTTTTCGCTTCGATCCAGTCAGTTATTTCTCTCAGTCTATATTCAAATCAGATTTCAGTTATGTATGATTCTGCAAATCCCGAGTTCACCATGGGAGAGCAGGATTTGGATTACACTCCTGTGGGAGAGGAGGATCAGGGTCTTTATGATGACCTGATTACAAAAAAGGCCTTCAGTGAATTTACCACTGCTCTGGATGGAAAATTCGAGCAGGTTAATGCAAATCAAACGGGGTTGACACAGCAACTCCAAGGGATTCAAGCGACTCTCACTCTTCTGGCTAGCACTGTGCAGGCACTCAACGCATGTGGATGCCATGGCTTCAGTGCTAGGCCCGAATATAACTCCAGACCCTTTTCCGGGAGATCAAAAGTCTCGAACGAAGGAGGTAGTTGACACTTGGTTACACAAGTGACAGGTACACTTTCAGTTCCACCCATACCCAGATGAGAAGAAAATCCAGCTTGCAGTGGGTTTCATGTCAGGTAAAGCGTTGCTATGGTGGAAGGAACTCCAGCCTAAGCCAGATACATGGACAGATTTCGAAGGGGCCTTCAGGAAGGAGTTCCTGAAGAAGGAGGACGATTATGATATCGTTGGCAAGCTTAAAGCCCTCGATATGTCAAAGCTAAACTTGTCCTTTGAAGTTTATCTTCAAAGATTTCGGGATCTGCAAACCAGGGCCACAAAGATGGATCCAGTGACCCTGTTAGGTTTCTTCGTGGATGGTCTACTAGATTCATACAAATTGCAAATAAAGAACAACAAATGCACAACGTTGCAGGAGGCCATGAATTATGCGCGCATTTATGATGATACCATGGCCGGTGCCAAAGCAACTACAGTTTTCGACACGAGTGGAAAGAACAAACGCAAGTTCTTTCAGCCTACGACTGGTACTGGGGAGACGAAGTCTACGGACAACGCCTCCAAGAAAAACTTGACTCAAGCAAAGAATGGTAAAGCTCGTTTCCTTCATACTTTGAGGCTCAAGAAAGAAGGACGTTGCTTCTATTGCGAGGAGCGGGGCCACACCAAGAATGAATGTCCAAAGCGCAAGAACCAAAAGTTGGTGCTTGGACCGAAGCTCCAGGCGGGTACAGGTACCAAAGCCAAGGGAGCCAACCAAATCTCGATGACAGGTATTTCTGTCAATGTCATTGCCTGCCCACTTTCTTGTAATTGCACTTTCAATACTTTGTTGTTTGGTTCCCATGATCTTTTCCGAGTTTATGGAGAAGTTATGGACCAACAGGTTTACATTCTCTTTGATCCGGGCAGCTCTCATAACTTTGTTAATTACAAATTTGTGCAGAAGATGGGGCTGTCCACAGTACCTAGCGATCACACCTATGAGGTGCAGCTTCCAGCTGGGAAGCAGTTTTGGGATCGCAAGGTTGAAGCGCTTCCTATCCGGATTCAAGCCTACACAGGGGTTCTCACGTGTTATGTTATGCACCTGGAGCATGTAGACTTGTTGATCGGAATAGAGTGGTTTAAAACCCACTATATTTAGATCGGATGGACGGAGCATACGCTTTCTTTTGTAGATCAGGACACCCAATTTTGTATTCAGTGTGATAAAATTCCCTCTTCTCAGGGACCTATTGTATCTGCGATGCAGCTTCGGAATATATTAAACACTTCTCATTATGATGTTTATCAGTGTATTTTGATTCCGCTTTCTTCATTTGTTGTTTCTGTAATTAATACGAATGATTTAAGTGTGTTTGAACACTGTGAATTGAGAATGTTGTTACATAGTTTTAAGGATGTATTCCCTGCTCAACTGCCGGAAGGTTTACCTCCAGAACGGGCAGTAGATCATCGCATAGACTTAGTCCCAGGGGCTCAACCTATTAGTGTACCACCTTATAGGATGAGCCAGGTAGAGGAGGATGAGCTAGCTACCCAGCTACAGGATTACCTGAATATGGGCTATATACGCCCAAGTAAATCACCTTGGGGTGCACCTGTCCTCCTAAGAAAGAAGAAAGATTCTTCCTGAAGAATGTGTATAGATTATAAACGATTAAATAAAGTGACAATTAAGAATCGATACCCTCTACCTCGTTCCGATGATTTGATAGACCGTTTGGCCGGAGCGAAGTACTTCATTAAGATTGATTTGCGGACGGGTTGTCACCAAATCCGTATCTATGCTAAACAATAGATAGGACCGCATTCCGAACTAGATATGGTCATTACGAGTTCCTCATATTACCTTTTGGTTTGACCAATGCTCCTGCTACTTTTCAGCAGACGATGAACGATTTGTTCAGGGATTTTCTGGGCGAATTTGTTGTAGTGTTCTTAGATGATATCTTGGTATATAGTCGAACGCTTGAGGATCACATAGCACACCTCCGGATTGTCTTAGTTATTCTAAGACAGCATAAGCTCTATGCCAAGATGAGTAAATGTGACTTCTTTATGAAGGAGATGATTCACTTAGGACACAAGATTTCTTCTGAAGGTATTAGCATTGATCTGGATCGTATCCAGAAGGTTTTAGAATGGCCTATCCCTCAGACTGTGAAACAACTTCATTCTTTCCTAGGATTTACGGTATTTCTACGGAAGTCTGTGCGTGATTATTCACATATCACGGCACCCCTGACAAACATATTGAAAGGTCGTGGACGCAGGTCTACCCAGCCAATCCCTTGGAATGATGCAATGAACAAGGCTTTTGAAACCTTGAAGTTCTCTATCAAGGAAGCACCCGTTCTTGCATTACCCGATCCTACCCGGCCTTATGTTTTAGAGGCCGATGCGAGTGATTATGCGATTGGGGCAGCTCTATTCCAAGAGGGCAGACCTGTAGCTTTCGAGAGTAAGAAGCTAGACGACACTCAATATCGTTGGCCCACACTCGAGAAGGAACTTTATGCTGTAGTGTATGCTCTTAAGGTTTGGAGACATTACTTGTATGGTTCGAAGTTCCTTGTATTGACTGATCATCAGTCAATTAAGTATGTGTGTGATGGATCTGAATTGAGGGGACGGAAAGCTAGATGGGCAGAATTAATGCAAGATTTTGATTTCGAAATACGTTATCGTAAGGGTTCGTTGAATAGTGTGGCGGATGCCTTAAGTCGAGTTAAGTTTGTAAATGCTCTGTCATTTACGGAAATATCCTCAGACCTATTTCAATCCTTGAGAGGGCTATACGCAACTGATAGTCATTTCAGTTCTTATTGGCAGAGAGTCCAGGATGGGAGCTCCATGGTTGACCAGGACTCAGGGATTGTGCCACCTACGGTACAGGCGGCGGGAGGTCAGTGGATGATTAGGAACGGCTTGCTGTTCCGGAATGAAAAGATTTGTGTGCCAGATGTTCTGGACCTTAAATCAAAGATTCTCTGGGAGTGTCATGATGCTCCTAGTGTTGGACATCCAGGTATGCACCGGACTCTGTCTCTTGTGAAGCATACCTTTTATTGGCCAAAGATGCGTGCATTTATTGAGAACTATGTAGTAGGTTGCCGGGTTTGTCAGGTTACTAAGGCAGAACGCCTTAGAAGCGCGGGCTTATTACAGCCATTACCGATTCCAGGTAATAAATGGGAAAGTAGTTCCATGGATTTTATTACTGGTTTGCCTCGTACGCGCAAGGGTCGTGACTCCATTTGGGTCATAGTTGACCGGTTGACAAAAATGGCTAGGTTCCTACCTACTAGAACAACTATTTCAGCTGTTCAGCTGGCTCACGAGTTTGTGGACCACTTGTTTAAGCTGTATGGTTTGCCATCTGACATAGTCAGTGACAGGGACTCAAAGTTTACAAGTAACTTTTGGACACTTGTTTTTGAGAAGTTAGAAACTACTCTAAGTATGAGTTTCTCGGATCATGCACAATCTGATGGCAGTAGAGAGAAGGTCAACCAGTTGGTTGAAGACATGCTTCGGGCATATGTATCTAAGAGACAGTCTTCATGGGAAGATTATCTACCTATGATAGAATTTGCTTACAACAGTGCAAAGCATTCTAGTACTGGTTACAGTTCTTTTATGCTTATGTACGGGTTTCAACCTAAGTCACCAGTTATGGTTGGGTTAAAAGGAATTCAAAATTATGCTGCTAAGAACTTCTTGCTAGACATGCAGGAAATGTTGCAGTTTGCCAAGGAGTCTATTAGAAGTGCCCAAGATCGGGACAGATTTTATGCTAATAGACATCGTTCACCTAGAGAGTTCTCTGAAGGAACGATGGTATATTTACGAATTCCGAAGGAATCCAAGAGCCTAAGTACTGGTTTGGTTCCGAAATTATCCCCCAGATACTGTGGCCCATTCAAGGTCATTAAAAGAATTGGACCAGTTGCATATCGACTAGAATTGCCTCCTGATGTTAAAGTACATCCAGTCTTTCATGTCAGTAGACTGAAAGAACTTTTGGGTACGGAAGATCAACTTGTTTCTCCTCACGAGATAATAGAAGTTACAGATTTGACTTTTATTCCTTACGAACCTGAGTGTATTCTTGAATTTCGTGAGAGACAGATTCGTAATCGATCTATCACGGAATACAAGATCAAGTGGAAGGATCGTGTTGAGGAGGATGCAACATGGGAGACATTACAAAACCTCCAAAGAACATTTCCGGGTTTTTTAGCGAACTCAGTAGTGAGTTCTTAGAGGAGGGGGAGTATGTCATGTACACAGATTGGTATCTGACGTGTACTAGGTACACAGGACTAGCTCAGGTTAGCCTGGGGAGGCCTAGAGCTAGGCAGGCTTGATTCTCGGGTTGAGTGGCAAGGGTACGGACTATTTATAGGTCTTCGCTATTTTTGGTGTTCGGGGCCCGAGTCTATAAAAGGGGCCCAGGGGGTTCAGTTCTCAGTGAGCAGTTGGGAGCAAGTTTCGTTCCCAGGTGCCAGGTCTGTTCCTGGATTGAGTCGCGGACGCGCACCTGCATCTTAGCGTAGCCCAAGGCCCAGTGGCAGACCCAGGGCTTCACAGCGCCACCTGGTGGTATGGGACACCAGGCTGGTTTGGATCTGATTGGGAGTTCGTGCCAGTAGCAGCTCGTGGCTCGGAGGGGACATCTCCTGATTCGGGATCACATCCTGTAGATGTCATGGTTGGGTGGTGAGCAGCCTACTCAGTTTCTCACGTGGTGTGTGTTTATTTTGCAGATCAGAGGTTTGAGGAGTGCGGGGTTGTGTCACTCCTACTCTAACCATAGTACATCAGGAGATGCTCTACTCCAACAATCATTTTCTTCGAGGAATTTGTATTTCTGAAAGATTAAAATTCACAACGTTCCATTGGCTCTCTCTTAGCTCATTCAGCTTCTCTTGTGAGAACCTTATTGCCCATGCCTCCATTCCCTAAGCTTACTTGCCTTAGCAAATTTTGTAAGAACGCTATAATTGTTTTCCTAGTGAAAAAACTATCATATTTCTTTGAGAGTCTATTTGTCACGGGGACATGATGGTGAAGTGATTAAACTAACCGCTACTGAATTAGGCCTAGGGGTGCCAGGCTAGGGGCATTAATTAATGTCCAAAGGGTACCTATGATTAAATGTGCAACAAGTGCAACTCCTAGTACTATTAGCTTGGTCCTATTCATTTGGGTCATTGGTTTTGTTCACTACGGTCATGTTTTAAAAAGTGACCCACTAGAGGTCCTATTTACTAGGGTCACTGGTTCTAAACACTAGGGTCATGACTTAAAAAGTGACCCCCAGGGGCATTAAATTCCCACATCCAATTTGCCATATGTCTTGAGTGTGTGCATGCTTGGGCTCTATGCTTGACTTGTGGCACCTGTGTGTCCCATCTGGAAGCACCTGGAAGGTTCTGGAGCCCTACCCTGCTGTTTTGGGTCTTCATCCCTACCAGGGGAGCCTTTTGGAGAGAGTGGCGGATTTTTGCAGGTCTCCCTTTGTTGGCTGAAGACGGTTTTGAAGATTTCTCCACGACAGATCTTCTCTTGTTGGTGTTTTTAGCTGCCGGCATGCTTCCTGGGCTTGGACGTCTCTATTCTGGGCCTTTTCTGAAGCTTTTCTCGCTTCCTTTTCATTGTCTGAGGCCATATTTCTGATCACCTATCTCGTGGCTCTTGTCTGGTGCTATGCACATTGAATTCTGAGGTGGTTGTGAGCTGGAGTCCTCACTTTGGTGGACTAATTCATGGCGGATTTGTTGCTGATTGCTGGACGACTTCAAGGACAGCTCCCTCCTACGAGAGTCTGCTATTTGCTGGTCGACCATCCTTTGAGGCTGTTTCGAGCTGAAACAGGCTCCATTTGCTGGCCGAATTCTTGTCTTCTCCTTCTTCTTCTGCTTTGTGCAATTGCTACTCTTGCTGAGTTTTGGAAGGTTGGATGCCTTGCCATTGGCCCGAAAGAGGATTGGGGCACTGGTTGTGATACTCTCTTCTTGGGGAAGCAGTGGCAAGCCTTGGACTCAATGATGGCCTTGATTTGTGTGGATGCATTGCTTGGTATGATGTTGGGTTATTCCGCTTGTGATATGCTTGGCTACTGAAGGGAACCAAGAGGATAGCACTGGGAGTTGGTCACTTGCGCAGCCAGGGGTTGGCATTGTACTGGGTTGCACGTGCGGGTGAGTTCAGGAAGGGATTCCCTTGTAATTGAACTAACCAGTGAATAAATAAGTACCGCAAGGGGCGCCAAGTGTTGGGGCCAATAGGTGTCACTGTGTATGCTTATTGAGTAGGGGCATTCTAGCCTCCCTTGTTTTTGTGATTCAGTGATGCTATGCTGTGGAATTGTATGCTCTAAGTATTGTGTTTGGGCAATGGCAATTGAACATGGTGGTTGTATTTTGGTGTTGTAAGAAAGTAGAGTAAGATATACTGCCCTTTGTCAGTCAAAGGGGAGAAAATATCTGCTGATTTTCCTTGGTACAGCCACCCATTGCCTTTAATATGGAGCATATAATGCTCGGTTATGATGCAGACTCAGAGTCTGAGCCAGAGCAACAGTCAAGGGGAGCACACCATGGAACAAGAGTGCAAGATGCAGCCCATGAAGGGCATAATACTCAGGTTGATGTATTGGGGCAAATGCTCCTCAGGGAAGCCAAGTACCACCAGTTTTGGAGCAGCCAGCTCCTTAAGTACAGAACCCTGCTAGTACAGTTGCATTGGGTGCAGACCCAAGTGTACAGCTAGGTGCTATGGCCGGGATGCAAGCTTAGATGGCTTCTGTGTTACAAGTTTTAACTCAGCTCACTCAAAGCTTTGCTGAGATTGTAGATAATCCAGCTCTAGAGGCACAGCGCATACAATATCCATGTGGGACAGCCACTACCTGGGCCATAGACACCTGTGGTACAGCCACTTGCAGTGCCACCGAGGCAAGGACCAAATGGGAATGAGCATGGCAACAATGTTCAAAATATGCAGCAAGGGCAGCAAGCCCAACCACAGCATGTGGTTCAGCCAACTCACTTTGGTGGAGGATCTATATTTCATGCCATGACCACACAGCCAGCCCTAAATCCTATGTATGCTAATGTGGGGATACAGCCTGGAATGCAGGGAGGCAGTCCCATGGTGTCTCACAATCAAGCAGTACCACTTGTGCCACCGAATCTTGCTGTGGGGAGTGTCATACAAGCTCCAGAAGGACCCCAAGGATAGCAGCCTCCTTATTTGCAGCCCCTTGGCTATGATCATGGGATGCAAGCTCAGATGGCTTCTGTGTTACAAGTTTTAACTCAGCTCACTCAAAGCTTTGCTGAGATTGTACATAATCCAGCTCTAGAGGCACAGCGCATACAATATCCATGTGGGACAGCCACTACTTGGGCCACAGACACCTGTGGTACAGCCACTTGCAGCGCCACCGAGGCAAGGACCAAATGGGAATGAGCATGGCAACAATGTTCAAAATATGCAGCAAGGGCAGCAAGCCCAACCACAGCATGTGGTTCAGCCAACTCACTTTGGTGGAGGATCTATATTTCATGCCATGACCACACAGCCAGCCCTAAATCCTATGTA
The DNA here is from genome assembly GCF_047967505.1 of Dipteris shenzhenensis. Classification (NCBI taxonomy): domain Eukaryota; kingdom Viridiplantae; phylum Streptophyta; class Polypodiopsida; order Gleicheniales; family Dipteridaceae; genus Dipteris; species Dipteris shenzhenensis. The sequence goes on along the minus strand of NC_141600.1, from coordinate 41,207,154 downwards.
TGCTAATGTGGGGATACAGCCTGGAATGCAGGGAGGCAGTCCCATGGTGTCTCACAATCAAGCAGTACCACTTGTGCCACCGAATCTTGCTGTGGGGAGTGTCATACAAGCTCCAGAAGGACCCCAAGGATAGCAGCCTCCTTATTTGCAGCCCCTTGGCTATGATCATCTGGAACCCAGGCTTGATGAAGCATTACAAGGAGGGAGGAGCAGCAGTGAAATTTGAGACCTTCAATGGACATGCAGATAGGATGAAGGCTCTTACCTTTTTGCAGCAGTTTGACTTGGCTTATGCTGGAGGCTATTTCACAGGGTCCTAAAAAATCAGGAAGGCAGCCACATTCCTCAAAGGTAATGCGATGCAGTGATGGTCTAACCTTCTTCTTCAGAGGTAGACACTTGCTACATGGGTTGATTTCAAGTAGGTATTCTCAGCCACATGGCTTACCACTACATTTGAAGTGGATGTCATGACTTAGTGGCATAATTTGAATGCTAGGGGATGCAATAACTTAGAAGACGACAATAAAAAGTTTTGGGATGCACTTTTGCCTGTGAGCTCCTACAGAACAGTCCCCTTTTCAGAGCAGGTCGAAAAGTATTGTTATGGTCTTCCTAAAGAGTTGAGGGACTATTGCACAAAGACGCACATTGCCAGCATGTCACAATTGATAGAGAATGCAAACACAGCTTACTCACTCATGCAGGGCAGAGTCTCAGGCTTTAAAAGCAACTTTAAAGAGGAGCACAAGAAACCACAGCAAGCTGGAAAAGTACCTTTCAAATCAAAGTTTGTGGCAGGCCAGAGAAGAAAACAGCAGCCCTCTTCTCTCACTTCTAAAGAGAGAAATAAATTGTTTGCTGAGGGAAAGTGTTTCCTCTGCAAAAAGACTGGTCACAGGGCAGCAGACTGTCCTAACAAGAAGATAAAAGAACCTGCAGCAAAGAGACTGGTGATAGGACAGCATACTGTCCTAACAAGAAGAAATAAGAACCTGCAGCAACTCGGGCTGAGTCTAATTAGGGCACAAGAGAGGACCCCAGGGGCAACAAACCCAAGCCAAGTGCTGGCCACATTCCTGATATCATTGGGGGTGAGCATGATGAGAAGAAGACAGAGATGTGCAGAGCATGCGGCAAGCTACGGGATTAGCATTGTTTGTACTCCTTTGATTCAAGGGCCAAAGCAAATTTCATAACTTCTGAACTTGCAGCTCAGCTGGGTTTTCGACCAGAGGAGAGTGGCCCTCTTTGTGAGGCCAATATGGCTAATCCGGAGCTCAATACCCCTGTCACTCCTATCATAGGGGAGCTACGGATTCACATTCAGGGCTATGTGGATTATGAGGATTTTTATGTGATGCCTTTACCTGAGTGTGATGTTTTGCTGGGGATGCCTTGGATGTACCGTGTTCATGCTATCATTGATACGCATGATAAGAAGCTCACTTTGACTTATAGGGATAAAACCCAAGCATCGATGTAAAAATGAAAGGGGAATTAGTCCCAGTTGTATCCGCTTCGGCGATTTCCTCCATAATGAAAAAGCATCTTTCAACGTTCTTGATATTTGTAAAAGAAAAGGAACCAGTAGAGGACGAATCTAATTTCTCCAAGCTGGAAAAACAGAAAACTGAGTTTTTATTTCAGTTTCAAGATTGTTTCTCAGATGATCTTCTAGAGGAGTTACCTCCTGAAAGGCCAAAAGATCATACCATTGACATTATTCCTGGCAGCTCTCCACGGAACCGACCACCATACAGAGTTAGTGCGGCACAATAGGAGGAGATCATGTGGCAGGTGAATGAATTGCTACAGAAGGGGTTGATTCAGCCAAGCTCTTCTCCATATTGTTCTCCCGTCCTACTAATGCAGAAGAGGGATGGATCTTAGAGGATGTGTATTGACTACAGGGCTCTGAATAAGATCTCTATCAAGAATTGATTCCCCATTCCACGCATTGATGATATTCTGGATTGATTGGAGGGATCAGCCATCTTTAGTCGCATTGACTGGAACGGTGGTTACAATTAGATATGTATGAGGCCCGAAGATGTACACAAGACTGCCTTCAGGACTACTTTTGGGCTTTATGAGTTTCTTGTCATGTCATTTGGTTTGACTAATGCTCCTGCTACCTTCAACCGCATGATGGACCGCATTTTCAGAGAGCACATAAAGTTTGTGGGAACATTCTTTGATGATATTATTGTGCACTCGAAAGATGAAGAGGAGCATAGGCAACATTTGGCAGTTGTATTTGCAGAGCTCAGGAGACACAAGCTGTTGGTCAACACTAAAAAGAGTGAGTTCTTCATGCCAGAGATCCATTTCTTGGGACATATCATCTCAAGGGATGGAGTAAGGATGGACCCTGCCAAGATAGAGGCAATGGAGAATTGGCCTCCATTGAAGAACCTACATGAAGTCCGTAGCTTTCTTGGCTTGTGTTCATATTACAGGTAGTTCATACGCCATTTTGTTGAGATATGTTCACCTTTACATGCTTTACAGAAGAAGGCAGTGCCTTTCCGTTGGGGGAAGAAAGAAATTGCAGCCTTCAATGAGCTGAAGGAAAAATTATGCTCTGATCCTGTTATCATTTTGCCAGACTTGCGAAAGCCTTTTATTCTTCAATGCGATGCAAGTGGCAACAGTGTTGGAAGGCAGAGTGGTTGCATATGAGAGCAGGCTGCTCTGCTGAACACAACATGAATGTGTATGAGCAAGAATTGGTAGCTGTATTACATGCTCTTACTGTGTGGAAGCACTATCTATTAGGTGCTGATTTTTATGTGCAAACTCCTCACCAATCGCTGCGGTACTTTCTCACTCAGAGAAAGTTGTTAGAGTAGCACATGAGATGGGCAAACTTCCTTTCCATTTTTCATTTTCAGATTGTTCATGTGGCTGGAAAGAAGAATGTAGTGGCTATTGCACTTTCTAGAAGGCCACGTACGGAAGCTATGTCCAAGAAACCACAAGTATCTGCAGTTACTATTGCTTATCACAATGAGCTAGATGCCATGAAGGAGCAGTATGCTACAGATGATGCTTTTGCACGTATTTATGATCAGCTTATGGAGGGCAATCCGCATGATCATTATACTCTCAAGGAGGGATTCATGATGATGCATGGTAAGCTGTGTGTGACGCAGCCATTGAGGCATAAGGTGATTAGTGAAAGTCATGCCCCACCATATGCAGGTCATAGGGGTATTGAGGCTACAATCAAAGCAGTGGAGCACTATTTCTATTGGCCTTCTCTACGGAAGGATGTTGAGGCTTATGTCAGGACATGTATCATTTGTCAGAAGGTGCAGTATTGTCATGTGCACGGATTGGTATCTGACGTGTACTAGGTACACAGAACTAGCTCAGGTTAGCCTGGGGAGGCTTAGAGCTAGGCAGGCTTGATTCTCGGGTTGAGTGGCAAGGGTACGAACTATTTATAGGTCTTCGCTATTTTTGGCGCCGGGGCCCGAGATTATAAAAGAGGCCCAGGGGGTTCAGTTCTCAGTGTGCAGTTGGGAGCAAGTCTCGTTCCCAGGTGCTAGGTCTGATCCTGGATTGTGTCGCGGACGCGCGCCTGCATCTTAGCGTAGCCCAAGGCCCAGTGGCAGATCCAGGGCTTCACAGCGCCACCTGGTGGTATGGGACACCAGGCTGGTTTGGATCTGATTGGGAGTTCGTGCCAGTAGCTCAGCTCGTGGCTTGGAGGGGACATCTTCTGATTCGGGATCACATCCCGTAGATGTCACGGTTGGGTGGTGAGCAGCCTGCTCAGTTCTGATGTTGTGTGTGGTTATTTTGCAGATCAGGGGTTTCAGGAGTGCTGGGATGTGTCAGTTGGTATCAGAGCCAACTCCTGAGGTAGGAACTTCTGATGCGAGAAATTTGACGGATTTCTCTTCCAGGTATGCCCTAAAATTCGAGATTTCCTGCTGCGTTTTTGCTCACTACCTGGGGTAGAAGGGGTGAAGAAATATCTGGAAAAGGAAGAAGAAGAGGAGTGAGATAGAATCGAAATTTCTGAAGGCTACGGCGAGAAGTTTAGAGGGAGGAGAAGGAGAGCAGAAAAGAAGGAGAGAAGCGCAGGAAATAGACAGCAAAGGACGAAGGGATGCGGAGCCTAGGAAGGGGCGCAGTAGATGAGGCTGTAGGGGCGGGACAGCCTGTGTAATAGGCTGTCCACAGCCAGCGCAAAGGGCTGTCCACAGCCTGCGCAACAGGCTGCGAACAGTCTACGCCTAGGGGTGCGTGCAGCCTGCGCTGGAGAAAGGTGCTTTTTTCGAAAAAAAGCACCTCTCCAAAGTTGGAGGGGCTCAGGTGCTTTTTTCAAAAAAGCACCCCTCCAAAGCTGGAGGGGCTCAGCCTTTTTTGGAAGCCTAGCTTCCAAATAAGGCAGCCCTGCACCCTATATAGGTGGGGGCTGGGTGCTAGGCTACCCACAAGCAGCCTCTCACCTCGAGTTTCGTGCCCAGCCAGCCTCGTCCTACAGCCTGCGCCCTGTTTCGATCAGCTCCCCTGCATCAGTCCTTGCCTGCGTCAGCCCTGCACAGCTCCCGCCGCTTCCGTACCAGTCCGTACAGCTCCAGCGACAGCCGTACAGCCTGTACGGACTGTTCCGCCTGCTCCTATACCTGCTGCTACTCCGAACAGAGGCTGCGCCAGCACCTGCAGCCACCGTACGGCCTACGTCAGTAGCCGTACAGGCCACGTCAGCAGTCCGCACAGCTTCTACTGTAGCCTGCGCATCCGGTTAGCGGGTTCGGGGAGGCTCCAGGACTCGTGGTCTTCCGAATTGCCAGATTTCAGCATCTCCTTCCGTCAGCTTCATTCGGGACGGTTTTCTTCTATTCCATCTTCCTCTGTGCTTCGTTTCAGTCAGTTATTTCTCTCCGTTTGTAATCAAATCAGATTTCAGCCATGTCTGATGCTCCAAATCCCGAGTTTACTATGGGAGAGCAGGACTTAGATTACACTCCAGTGGGAGAGGATGATCAGGGTCTCTATGACGACCTGATAACTAAGAAAGCCTTCAGTGAGTTTACGATTGCTCTTGATGGTAAATTTGAGCAGGTCAACGCTAATCAATCGGGGTTGACACAGCAACTCCAGGGGATACAAGCAACTTTGACTCTTCTGGCTAGTACGGTTCAGGCACTCACGCATGTGGATGCCATGGCTTCCGTGCTAGGCCCAAATATCACTCCGGATCCTTTTTCAGGTGACCAAAAATCAAGAATAAAGGAGGTAGTTGACACTTGGTTGCACAAGTGGCAAGTACACTTCCAATTTCACCCCTATCCAGATGAGAAAAAGATTCAGTTGGCAGCAGGGTTTATGTCAGGTAAAGCCTTGCTTTGGTGGAAAGAACTCCAGCCTAAGCCTGATACTTGGACAGATTTTGAGGGCATCTTCAGGAAGGAGTTCCTGAAGAAGGAAGATGACTACGATATCGTCGGCAAGCTCAAGCCCCTCGATATGTCAAAATTAAATTTAACTTTTGAAGTTTATCTTCAAAGATTTAGGGATCTGTAAACCAGGGCCACTAAAATGGATCCTGTAACCTTGTTAGGTTTTTCCGTGGATGGTTTGCCAGACTCCTATAAGTTACAGATTAAGAATAACAAGTGCACAACATTGCAGGAGGCCATGACATATGCGCGCATATATGATGATACCATGGCCGGTACCAAGGCAACCACAGTTACCGAGACCAGCGGAAAGAACAAACGCAAGTTCTTTCAGCATGCAACTGGTATTGGGGAGACGAAGTCTACGGACAACGCCTCCAGGAAAAGCTTAACTCCTGCGAAGAATAGTAAGGCCCGTTTCCTTCGCACTCTCGGGCTCAAGAAAGAAGGCCGATGTTTTTATTGCGAGGAGCGGGGCCACACAAAGAATGAGTGTCCTAAGCGGAAGAACCAAAAATTGGTGCTAGGACCAAAGCTCCAGGCAGGTCCACGTACCGCAGCCAAGGGAGCCAACCAGGTTACGATGACAGGTATTTCAGTAAATGTCATTTCCTGCCCCCTTTCTTGTAATTGTACCTTTAATACTTCGTTGTTTGGTTCCCATGATCTTTTCCGAGTTTATGGAGAAGTTAGGAACCAACAGGTTCACATTCTCTTTGATCCGGGCAGCTCTCATAATTTTGTTAATTACAAATTTGTGCAGAAGATGGGGCTGTCCACAGTACCTAGCGACCACACCTACGAGGTGCAGCTTCCAGCTGGGAAGCAGTTTTGGGATCGCAAGGTTGAAGCGCTTCCCATCCGGATTCAGGCCTACATGGGAGCTCTCACATGTTATGTTATGCATCTAGAGCATGTAGACTTGCTGATCGGGATAGAGTGGTTTAAAACCCACAATATTCAGATCGGATGGACGGAGCATACGCTTTCTTTTGTAGACAAGGACACCCAATTTTGTATTCAGTGTGATAAGATTTCCCCTTCTCAGGGGCCTATTGTATCTGCGATGCAGCTTCGGAATATATTGAACACTACTCATTATGATGTCTATCAGTGTGTTTTGATTCCACTTTCTTCATTTGTTGTTTCCGTAATTAACAAGAATGAATTAAGTGTGTTTGAACACCGAGAATTGAGAACGTTGTTAGATAATTTTAAGGACGTATTCCCAGCTCAACTGCCGGAAGGTTTACCTCCAGAACGGGCAGTAGATCATCGCATAGACTTAGTCCCAGGGGCTCAACCTATCAGTGTGCCACCTTATAGGATGAGCCAGGTAGAGGAGGATGAGTTAGCTATCCAGCTTCAGGATTACCTGAATATGGGCTATATACGCCCAAGTAAATCTCCTTGGGGTGCACCTGTCCTCTTAAGAAAGAAGAAGGATTCTTCCTGGAGAATGTGTATAGATTATAAACGACTAAATAAAGTTACAATTAAGAACCGCTATCCTTTACCTCGTTCTGATGATTTGATAGACCGTTTGGCCGGAGCGAAGTATTTCACTAAGATTGATTTGCGTACGGGTTATCACCAAATCCGTATCTATGCTAAACACATAGATAGGACCGCATTCCGGACTAGGTATGGTCATTACGAGTTCCTCGTATTACCTTTTGGTTTGACCAATGCTCCTGCTACTTTTCAGCAGATGATGAACGATTTGTTCAGGGATTTTCTGGGCAAATTTGTTGTAGTGTTCTTAGATGATATCTTGGTATATAGTAAAACGCTTGAGGATCATATAGGACACCTCCGGGTTGTCTTGCTTGTTCTAAGACAGCATAAACTTTATGCCAAGATGAGTAAATGTGACTTCTTTATGAAGGAGATCATTTACTTAGGACACAAGATTTCTTCTGAAGGTATTAGCATTGATCTGGATCGTATCCAGAAGGTTTTAGAATGGCCTATCCCTCAGACTGTGAAACAACTTCGTTCTTTCCTAGGATTTACGGTATTTCTTCGGAAGTCAGTACGTGATTATTCACATATCACGGTACCTTTGACCAACATATTGAAAGGTCGTGGACGCAGGTCTACTGAGCCGATCCCTTGCAATGATGCAATGAACAAGGCTTTTGAAACCTTGAAGTTATCTATCAAGGAAGCACCCGTTCTTGCATTACCCGATCCTACCCGGCCTTATGTTTTAGAGGCCGATGCGAGTGATTATGCGATTGGGGCAGCTCTATTCCAAGAGGGCAGACCTGTAGCTTTTGAGAGTAAGAAGCTAGACGACACTCAGTATCGTTGGCCCACACTCGAGAAGGAACTTTATGCGGTAGTATATGCTCTCAAGGTTTGGAGACACTACTTGTATGGTTCAAAGTTCCTTGTATTGACTGATCACCAGTCAATTAAGTATGTGTGTGATGGATCAGACTTGAGAGGAAGGAAAGCTAGATGGGTAGAGCTAATGCAGGATTTTGATTTCGAAATACGTTATCGTAAGGGTTCGTTGAATAGTGTGGCGGATGCCTTAAGTCGAGTTAAGTTTGTAAATGCTTTGTCATTTACGGAAATATCCTCAGACCTATTTCAATCCTTGAGAGGGCTATACGCAACTGATAGTCATTTCAGTTCTTATTGGCAGAGAGTCCAGGATGGGAGCTCCATGGTTGACCAGGACTCAGGGATTGTGCCACCTAGGATACAGGCGGCGGGAGGTCAGTGGATGATTAGGAACGACTTCCTGTTCCGAAATGAAAAGATTTGTGTGCCTGATGTTTTGGACCTTAAATCCAAGATTCTCTCGGAGTGTCATGATGCTCCTAGTGCGGGACATCCAGGTATACATAGGACTCTGTCTCTTGTGAAGCATACCTTTTATTGGCCTAAGATGCGTGCATTTATTGAGAACTATGTAGTAGGTTGCCGGGTTTGTCAGGTTACTAAGGCTGAACGCCTTAGAAGCGCGGGCTTATTACAGCCATTACAGATTCCAGGTAATAAATGGGAAAGTATTTCCATGGATTTTATTACTAGTTTACCTCGAACGCGCAAGGGTCATGACTCTATTTGGGTCATAGTCGACCGTTTGACAAAAATGGCTAGATTCTTACCTACAAGAACAACTATTTCAGCTGTTCAGTTGGCTCACGAGTTTGTGGACCACTTGTTCAAGCTGTATGGTTTGCCATCTGACATAGTTAGTGACAGGGACTCAAAGTTTACAAGTAACTTCTGGACACTTGTATTTGAGAAGTTGGAAACTACTCTAAGTATGAGTTTCTCGGAGATTTACGGATGAACAGTATATTTTGGAGAGGTTTGTTTGATAACATGGGTACCTCATTGCTGTTTTCATCTTCATATCATCCACAATCTGATGGCTAGTCAGAAGTGGCAAATTCTACAGCGTTGGATTTGCTGCGTTGTTATGTGTTTGAGCACAAAGCAACATGGCAGCAATATTTGCGGCTGATTGAGTATGCATACAACAACACAGTGCATTCTTCCACTGGTAAGGCACCGTTTGAAATAGCGGAAGGTGGGAAAACGGTTCCTCCTATTTTGCATACAAAAGAGAAGATATTTGTGGCTGATCAATATGTGAAAGACTTGCGGAAAGCAGCTATGACAAGCAGAAAAGAGCTGTAGATAAGCATCGTAGGAACTTGGTCTTCAAGGAAGGTGACTGGGTACTTTCAAGTTCTTGAGAAGATCAGTGAGGTAGCTTACAGGCTGAAGCTACCTGAGAAGTGGACCATCCACAATGCTTTCCATGTTAGCTTGTTGAAGCCTTTTCATGGAGAAGTGCCACAAGATATGCTAGTTGAAGAGCAACCTGAAGTTGATGAGCAAGATGATGTCTTGATTCCTGAGTAGATTGTACACATATTAATCGGAAGGTTAACGGTAGAGTTTGACGCTATCGAGTGAAGTGCAAGAATTATCCTGCAAACGATGTGATCAGGTTGGAGGAGAATGAATTGGCAGATTCACCATAGCTTTTGCAGCTCTACCTTGAGGCATTTGGTCCTTAGCCTACTGTGGTAGTGGCTCATTCCGGTTCAGCAGAGCACAAGATTGGAGCATTACCGGATGCTCAAGGGGGGGGGGGGGGGTAGCACCTCCGCTCCCACAGTGCAGATAGGCTCACAGGATATCTAGAGGTCGCTTGGTGACACTGCGGCTCCACCCGAGGCACTGATGCTGATAGTGTTTCTGCTGTGAGACTTCTATGATGACTGGTCATGACACTCCAGACAGTTGATACACTACCACATGGATGGATCTGTAGACCTGCTGTATGTGCATTGTATTTTGTACTTCATGTGATGTTGTACTATGGATTATGGGCTGTTTATGCCTATTGTGATACCCTTTTATATTTGCTGTAATTTTGGGACAGGAAATAGGATAGTTTGCTGTTTCAAGAGGGGGGTATGTCACGGGGACGTGATGGCGAAGTGATTAAACTAACCGCCACTGAATTTGCCTAGGGGTGCCAGGCTAGGGGCATTAATTAATGTCCAAAGGGTACCTATGATTAAATGTGCAACAAGTGCAACTCCTAGTGCTATTAGCTTGGTCCTATTCATTAGGGTCATTGGTTTTGTTTACTAGGGTCATGTTTTAAAAAGTGACCCACTAGAGGTCCTATTTACTAGGGTCACTGGTTCTAAACACTAGGGTCATGACTTAAAAAGTGACCCCCTAGGGGCATTAAATTCCCACGTCCAATTTGCCATGTGTCCTGAGTGTGTGCATGCTTGGGCTCTATGCTTGACTTGTGGTGCCTGTGTGTCCCATTTGGAAGCACTTCGAAGATCCTGGAGCCCTACGCTATCCTACCTTGCTGTTCTAGGTCTTCATCCCTACCAGGGGAGTCTTTTGGAGAGAGTGGCGGATTTTTGCAGGTCTCCCTTTGCTGGCTCAAGACGGTTTTGAAGATTTCTCTGCAACAGATCTTCTCCTGTTGGTGTTTTTAGCTGCTAGCACTCTCCCTGGGCCTGGGCGTCTCTATTCTGGGCCTTTTCTGAAGCTTTTCTCGCTTCCTTTTCATTGTTTGAGGCCATATTCCTGATCACCTATCTCCTGGCTCCTATCTGGTGCTATGCGCATTGAATTCTGAGGTTGCTCTAAGGTGGAATCCTTACTTTGGTGGACTAATTCTTGCTGATTGCTGGACGACTTCTCTTGTGACCTTTTCTGGTGTTGGAAGGCAATCAAGGACAGCTTCCTCCTGCCAGAGTCTGCTATCTGTTGGTTGACCATCCTTTGAGGCTGTTTTGAGCTGAAACAGGCTCCATTTGCTGGCCGAATTCTTGTCTTCTTCTTCTTCTGCTTTGTGCAATTGCTACTCTTGCTCAGTTTTGGAAGGTTGGATGCCTTGCCATTGGCCTGGAAGAGGATTGGGGCATTGGTTGTGATACTCTCTTTGTGGGGAAGCAGTGGCAAGCCTTGGACTCAGTGATGGCTTTGATTTGTGTGGATGCATTGCTTGGTATGATGTTGGGTTATTCCGCTTGTGATATGCTTGGCTACTGAAGGGAACCAAGAGGATAGCACTGGGAGTTGGTCACTTGCAATGCCAGGGGTTGGCATTGTACTGGGTTGCACGTGCGGGTGAGTTCAGGAAGGGAGTCCCTTGTAATTGAAGTAATCAGTGAATAAATAAATACTACAAGGGGCGCCAAGTGTCGGGGCCAACAGGTGTCACTATGCATGCTTATTGAGTAGGGGCATTCTAGCCTCCCTTGTTTTTGTGATTCAGTGATGCTATGCTGTGGAATTGTATGCTCTAAGTATTGTGTTTGGGCAATGGCAATGGCAATGGAACATGGTGGTTGTATTTTGGTGTTATGAGAAAGTAGAGTAAGATATACTGCCCTTTGTCAATCAAAGGCCGGTTACACTATTCCTTAAGCTCAGGTCTGTCAATGATTTTATGCAATAAATGGGATCCTTGTAGCAAGGAATATGTTTTGGGTAAGATATTGCATTATTTATAATTGCTTACTTTTATTTTCAGTACTTGCTTCTTTCTTACTTCATTGTGGATTTATTTATTTCCTTGTCATGAAAACTCCTTGTCTCTAGCTTACTGGGTTTGGTATGTTTACTAAGGGAGAGCTATCTCCCAGCACCAAGAAATGACAACCATTACCTGAAGTTCATATTTATATGCTGAAAAGAAACTTTGATAACTTTTTCATGATGGTTTCATGTTGCAAATTCATTATATATAGGCGTTTTAGTTGATGCTTCTTCTTGTCCTAAACATTTATGCAGCTACGCAATTTGGATGATACATTTCGAAATGAGATGATGATTTTTGAGGCAAAAAGCACTGCAAGGGTGAAAAGACTAAGAGAGGAGCTAGAACTAAATGAGGGACGATTGGAGGAGGAGCGAGCAAATCGCAAAAAAGAAATAGAGAGCTTACAAAAACAATTTCAAACCCTAACAGAGGACCTTAAAGAAAAAGAGTGAGTCCTATCAAACCCTTGTGTTATGTTCTAAAGTCTTGCATTTCTTCTATTTTCACATTGGTTTGTGCATATGATGCTCCTATTTCTGTTGGATATACACACATGAGAGAGAGAGAGGATTGATGGGACTACTGGCTCCTATTAACTAATGGTGGTCTTTTACATCCAATGAAAGAAATATTTACAAAGCTTGCTATGGCAAGACCTGGGGACGAAACTGCAGTTTTACAAAGAGGAAATTAATTGAATGGACAGATATCGAAAAGCAAAAATACCTCAGAGAGGATATATCAATGTTCAAAAGTCATTTAATCTGCAAAATTAGAACCGGTCAGCAAGATCCCAAGAGATGCAAAAATCTGCAAACTGTAGAAATTGAGCAGCAAGTGCTCATAAAATGTCGAGCCTATGCATACATCAAATAAAATTTAGTCACAAACCGTGTTGGAACGACCACCCAAAAGCTTGGGAGCTACCTAGAGAAAGTCTTGGAACACCGCACCAAAAGCTGGGGATCGACCTTTAGAAAGTCTTGGAACACCACAACAAAGTCCTCAGGCTAGCACACATGTTAGCTGAGCCAGTACTCTATAGTACTCTATTGGATTAGTGCTACACGCATATCGAACACATAATGTTGAGATGGTTCCTCAACACCTTCCCTCAAGATGATGATTCTGGGAATCAAAGGACTAAGCATTACATTCCATCACATCCCTTTAATAGGAATGTTCTTCCTCTGCATCAAACAAAGAGCTTGTCGTGATGCTTCTTGAAAATCTCTTTGCCAAGTGGTTCGGTAAGATATCTACAACATTCTCTGTGCTATCACAATGCTATAGTGTGATGTCACCAAGTAACACTCTTTCTCTAATGAAGTGCTCTCTAACATCAATGCACTTTGTCCTGGAGTGATATATAGGATATCGGGCCAATGCTTGAGCCGATTGATTATAATAATATATTGTTGTTGGCTTTGATTCATCAAAGTAATATGTTTCTGACAATAGTCTTTTGAGCCATATAGCCTCACATGCAGGTGTTGTGGGTGCCCGATATTTTTCTTCAGTTGAAGACAAAGAAACACTTGGTTGCTTGTTTGACAACCATAATATAGCACCTTGACTCGGGAAAAAATGCATATCCCTATGTGGATCTCTTGGTCTCATGATCTCCTGCATAGTCACAGTCATAGTATCCACACAACCTTGGATGACTAGCACTTTCCGTGTTACTAAATTCTTGATTTCACCTATATCTTCTAGTATATTTGCAGCCTCTATACCCCATAACTCCATCCTTGCCTTCCTTCTCTGTGCCTTCTAGTGGTCTTTGTAGCCTCCATTTCTTTATGTGGGATCTTGCTTGGATTCATCTTCTCAAGCTTGTTGAGATAGACCATGTATTGGCATATTGCGTCCCCTTTGAGAGGTGATGATCATACGAGTCTCAGCTGGTAGGATGGGGTGGGGTGTTTGTACTAGGTCTTGCCATAGTTTCTTTCCGCGTTACTAAATTTCTGATTTCACCCCTATCTTCTAGTATATCTACAGCCTCTATTCCCCGTAACTCCATCCTTGCCTTCATTCTCTGTGCCTTCTAATGGTCTTTGTAGCCTCCATTTCTTTATGTCGGATCCTACTTGCATCCATCTTCTCAAGCTTGTTGAGATAGACCATGTATTGGCATAATGCTTCCCCTTCGAGGGGGTAGGGTGTTTGTACCTGACCTCAAGTTCTCCTATGAGAAAGCGTTTATGTAATGTTTCTATTCTTCTACAATAAGCTCTAGAGAGCTCAGGTGCCCAAGCTGGGCATTCATCGAGGATCACTGTTTGCAGAAGCATGATATATAGAAACTTTCTCATTTCCCAGTTCCATAAGTGTGCCATAAACTTTCTCATTTCCCAGTTCCATAAGTGTGCCATCTGGCGCTTATTTTGGAAGCTGTATAGATCTTTCAAACCTCCCAAATTTCTCCTTTCCATGCATGCTTTCCGCATGTAATCTTCTTCAAATTCCAGTGCTAGGTATTTGCACATGGTGACTGTGTGCAAAGGCTCCTCTCTGAATGTGATGTCCATTTGTTTATTTTGAGTCTCGATTACCATTACTTTTGTCTAGGCTATGTTGACTTGCATGCCTAGGTGTCTACAAAATTAACCCGGTGCATCCAAGTGTACTCGCATGTCCCTCTTGTCCTTTGCAAAGAAGATCCGCGTAGATTAGCAATAGTAGGGCATACCCTGCATCCATATTCCTTCTCTGCTGTGTATTCTCATCAAGTCTTCCAGAGCATGATCCATCTACTAGTGGTTGCACGAGCTTGGCCAACTCCCTCTTGTATAGTTGGTATGTGGCTTCTTTGAGTTCTTAACAAATGTGGATCCTTTCTAGTCTTTCCCATAGCTTTTAGCAGTAGACAGCCCCTTTCTTATTCTTGGCTCCATCCGTTGCTGCTCTTATGGCCAAATGATCCACTGTCGAGTGCTTGGGATGGAACCCTGCTTGGGATGTGCTCTAATTCCTTGTGCGTCCGCAGATATGCTGATTTTTTGCTCAATGATAATGCCATACAGCTTGGCCATTAGACTGCTCACCATGATTGTTCACCATGATTGTTCTATAGTTGTTTGCTACCTTGTTGTTCCCTCCCTTGTGGATCGGCACTATCCTGTTAAGCTGCCATTGTGAGGGGAATCCCTCCTTTAAAGCCTTATTCATTAGCTTGGTGAGCATTCCCTTTGTCTTCTCTCCTCCCCATGTCAACATTTTAGCCACTAACCCTTGTGCGTTCGGGGCCTTCGTGTTTGTTAACTTCTTCAGACCGCTCCCCACATCTTCTTCTGTTATTGGTGTTATTTGCTGCTTTTGTAGAGGAATCATGGGTGATCCTCTCTTCCCTATCTCTTTCATAGAGGTTCTTGACAAACCTTATCATGCCTTCCATAATGTTTTCCCCTCCTGATGTTTGCTGCCATGTAGCTTCTGACAAAACTTTCTGGGGTTCTTTTTAATCTCCTTAAATCTTTCAAGTTGTTTGCTATGGAGAAAACGTCTTTTCTTGCTTCTTACCACTTGTCTGTATGCTCTAGCTTTGCACTCTTTCCCTGCTTGTCTGCTGTTTTTCAGACCTTATTTGCTGTTCTGCATTCCTGGTTGTACCAGTTGTTATAGG
Organism: Dipteris shenzhenensis; assembly: GCF_047967505.1. Taxonomy (NCBI): domain Eukaryota; kingdom Viridiplantae; phylum Streptophyta; class Polypodiopsida; order Gleicheniales; family Dipteridaceae; genus Dipteris; species Dipteris shenzhenensis. The sequence continues at coordinate 41,192,057 of NC_141600.1, read as the reverse complement.
GCATGCCTATGCTCCTCCCCTTGCTTTTTGTAAAACCTTTTTGGGCTGTTTCCTGTAGATTGACATTGTGATATTGCTGTTTCTAGTTCCTTGTCGTACATGTGGACCTTTTTGTAATCCATTCTCAGCCTGGGGTGTGCGGTATTTTTTACATTTTTCTATGGTGAGCCTTGTTCCTTTGAGACGGATGCGTCAATTTTACAAGCAAAAACCTATGAGCAGATTTATCCGAGCGTGTTTTTCAAGAGGTTTAAAAAATTGTATTTCTTTAGGAAACAGGGTTTTTACACTTTTATTTTCACTAGAACTAAATCCCTTTATCATAAAAATATACAGACTAGTCACTCATTCATTTTTACACAATATAAATTTTCTTATTTGTACCCCTGTTATTACCTTAAAAAACTGTTGAAAACTAATTTCTTTAAAAAACATCCCTCATAATCATTCTCAATGTAATAATACTATACATATATAATTATTTATTAACACATTTATATCATATGGCAATATCTTTCTAGTATTTTTAGAGCACAAATAACAAGATATTTGTGGACATGTTTCTAAAGAAGGTTAAATTACTATGAATAAGTATTAACTTGGGCTTGTATATCACTCTCATAAAATACATGTAATATTTTATACTATATATGCAATATTTTCCAAAATATAACCCCATAGATGTGCTCAAATGGGGTGTTCCGATCAATTTGAGTGGCTGAATGACTATATTTGTACATTGGATGTGAAAGTTATGTCACTTTTAAAAGTGTTGTCCAAGGTAAGTCCTACTTCAAAGGGGTTTCGCTGGCGAAACTACCTGGATGGCTTGCTTCAATGAGTTTTCTTTGAAGAAACCCTTTCATGAAGATAGGTTGAGAGAGGTTTTTCAATGTTACCCTTTATTAAGTAAACGTTGTAAGAAGGATCATAAGGGAATTTTCATAGAGAAGCCTACTCTACATGTGGGTTCTTCAAAAGACATCCCATAATGTTCTCACCATTCCTAAAGATTCACGTAAAGATTTGTGTATAAAATAGGCATTGCTACAATACTTTGCATATTTCTGAGTGAAACTATGTTTTCTTCTGATCTATTTTTGCCATATTTTTGCATAGTTTGAAGCTTTTTTTTTTCTTCGCTCGGACGCTCGGAAGATTTCGCTCAGAAAATGCTCGTCCCCCTTTGAGATCTATTGAAATTGCTCAATGGTTAGATTCTAGGGTCTCCTTCTCAATCTTGAGATGTTCCATTGTGTGTCTTGTGGCCAGGCTGATGATCACATAATCAATTGTTGTTGGCCCTTGAGGGGTTTTGCATGTATAGACATTAGATATCTGCAGTCCAAATCATCCGCATAGGGTAAGTTGTCTCCTCATATGGGTGATTTCTATCGTGTCTTTTGACGTCCTTTTCCAGGCCCTCCTTCCTCACTGTCCTCTTCCATTTCTTTCATCCATATGGGATCTCTTCCCTCCATTGTGACAATGCCTTGCATTGAGCCCGTTCCTGCATTGAAATCCTATGCCAAAATAATTGCATAGTCTTTAGAAACATGCCTATGTCACTCCCCCAAATTCATGAGAGGGTTTTCTCGTGATAGATGGCTGTTGTTTGTAGATGGGAGATTGCAGTGGTGCAAAGTAACATGCTGCCAGGCAGATGTTTTAGCCACACATATTGTTTGTATGGATCTTTCTTTACGATCTTGGCTGTTTTTCCTCATGTCGTGCTGATGTAGCATGCTATGCCACCCAATCCCAGCCCTCTTATGTGTCTTTTGGTGTGTTATATCAATGCTTTCAGGAAACCCTGTATTTCTGGAGTTTCATTTCCTTATGCTTCCATAGCTTCAGAGCTGTTAAGTATGTCGGTTTCTGTTATTTCCTCTTCCACTTGATGGCCTTGTTCAAGGTCCATCCTCCCCCACTCCATATTTGATCCTGAGGGTCTTAAGTCCCTATTTGTGCTTCACTTCCCCTTTACGTAGGCATTCTTTCCCTCCTTTGCATTTCTGATTACCTCAAATTCCTTGAGCTTTTGGGAGTAATGGATCCTTGTTGTAAGATCCTCATTTACCCATATTGAGTGCCCCTTGAGGTGATGCTTATGGTTCAGCCCTTTACAGTGGGATTGGGTGTCCTGAAGTTGAACAATTATTCGTCTTGGCTTGTCCCCTTTCCTCCCCACTCTAAAGGCATCCTGCCATGCTGTTACTGGATGTGCATTGTGTTTTGGAATGTGGGTGAGGACTTTTTCCATGTCCTCATCCTCTCTCTCTGCTACCCCCACAACCTCAGAGGTTGAGGGATTGTCCTGCTGCTACTTTTGTTCTCTCACTGTGAAGGCGATTTAATCCATTTTGCTGCTCACCAAATCGTCAATGGCGTGGATGATATCTGTGGTTTTGGCATCTGTGGGTTTTGCTTCTGATCTGTCCCCTCCTGCACTGTTTGCTCTAGCATTTTCTGTTCCATGTTGCTTACCTTGGCATATGCCGTTTCCATTTTGCTTTCCATTGCAAGCATCTTCTTGGACAGCTCATTCATGATGTTTTTTAACTAATTGACCTCTTTGACTAGCAGGGGATTTTAATTCTGCAACTTAACCACTGCCTCATATATCTGCCCTTTGGAGTATCTGTCAAAATTGAGATTGGGGGACAAAATGATTTTAGGGGTCCTTTTAGGAGTAAACATATCTCCTAACCTTTTCCATGGGTATCAGCCCACAGGGTTCAGCAAATTGTGACAGTGGCAACTTTCGGTTTACTGTTTTATCACTTTCAGCCATTGCTTCACCCTCCCAGTCATGACCGGTGGTGCAGGGCCTGCAGATACCTGGAACAGTTCTACGACAGGTTTGGTGCAGGTTCCTCAACAGCCCCAACAGTGGTGCAGTGAGTCGCGAGACAGCTGTGGGGCTGGGAGGAAAGGGGGGGGGGCGGGGGTGCGGGCGCGCTGACACACACTCTCCCTCTGACTGACTCATACAGACTGATCACCCCCCAGATCATGACATTTGGAATCTGCATCTCCCGTAGTTGTTTGATCATGTGAGATCGGGAACTGTGTCAACACAAATCTACGAATCAAACATAGACTTTCTAGGATCTCGATCTTGCCTTCTCAATCACTGCTTGCTTGAAGATATGATCAAGGATGTAGTGATGTCTCCAAAAACCAGCTTGTCCCAGTGCTCTTTGTTCGTGTGCCTGTGTGTAGGAGCTGATCTCTCGTTCCGTAGATCTTGGCTAATGTGTGACCAATCATGAGAGTGGAATAGTTTCCAGTATCCATGGGATCTCTTACGTAGTACCGATCCGTAGATCTTGGCTAATGTGTGACCAATCATGAGAGTGCAATAGCTTCCAGTATCCATGTGATCTCTTCCTTTGTGTATTGGCACAATGGTGCTAGTAGTGGGGAAGCCATGGCACATAGCATGATTTAACATTTGTGTTAAGATCGGGGCGAGGACCTGCTATCCATGTGCGAAGTGCTCAGTCCGTAGCCCCTCATGATCCTGGGCTCTCTGGTTGTGGAGCTGGCGTAATGCAAGCCTCATATTTTGTGGAGTAAATAACTTGTAGGTGGTAGGCCGCAAGAGAGCAGACATATCAGGTGGTGTCTGAGTTGGGACATCGTAGAGGGATGTCACATAGGTGGGGCATCCTCATATATCGTCTCATATGGGCTATGCCCTTCTGTGGTGATCTCATGCACATAAAATGATGCATCTGGGGGGAAACAACATACTACAATAAAGAGTGGTGATGTGTTAGGTGGCCCATATCCTGTCACATGTGCTGCATCTACTGAGTGTCTCACTGTCTCGAGCACCACTAGATCTAGTTCCGGTACTATGAGGGAATGAGATGCAAACTCTAGCTAGCCCACCTGTATGTCTCCTGTGCGAGATTGAAGTCACCAAGAAAGAGGATGCCTCCCTACCTTGCAGCACTGAAATGCATCCACCGGTCAGTGGATCCATAGGGAAGTGATAGACTTACAGTCCTACATGCCAGAACCTCCTGCATCTGTGACACAAAGTAGCCCTCCTTTCCTTGCCAGATCTCCACTCCAAGGAAGAAATGAAGTAACCCTGGATCCTTCAACCTTCACATCCTCGCTGTCCCGGCCCTGGAAATGCCTCCACTCTGATCTGAAAACACCCTTCAAATGACTTGCCCCTTGCTGCTGTACACCTGAACAGTCCACGCCTCCTTACTCCTCTTCAAACAGCTCCGAACGGCAGCCCAAAACTTCATGCAATTTGCTGGCTCCAAGTGCTCTCCATGTCTCAGGTCTTCAGCCAACCTTTGTCTCTGATACCATGTGAGAGTGTAGCGGACACTGAACAGCAAGAGAGAGAGAGAATGCAATGAACTGCGAAATGGAAAGAGAGACTGCATAGGAATTCAGGAAAAGGCCCTCAACTGCTGGGTAAAACCTCGAAGGAAGGAGTGATACAAGAAGGGGGGAAAAGACCCTATTTATAGGGGCCCCCCTCAGCCAACCTGGCCGAGGCCAGTCTGTCAGGACTGGCAGACCAGGTAGGTGTGGAACCCAACCAGTAGGTTGGGTCACCCGACCTGGCTGGGGGCCTGGTTTGGGCCCCCAACCCAGGTGCCTAGGTGGTGCCTACATGGCAGCCCAGGGGAGGGTGTAAACTGCCCCGCACCCCCTGCAACAGGCCGCGACTTGTGCGCCTCCATGGGGGATGAATTAGGGGAGAAAACAATCCCTAATTCATCCCCCTTACCTGTCTACACCTCACACGGTGGGTACACCCACAATACAGCCCTCACTCTCCATATCATACAGGAGATGCAAACTCTAATATAGACTCCGAGTATTAGCAGCCCTTTTTTCCTGTTCTTGTACTCTTTCATATATGTCGCTTTTGTTGATTTTATTGTCCATTGTCGCTGTAATTTCATGCTTCACTGATCTGAACTGAGGGGTAAGCATGTCCTGGACTTTGGTCACCAACTGTGGTGCAGGTGCTACTTCATTGTGTTTCTGCAATACTTCCTATAATATTTCCTGTTTTGCCTTGTTTTTGTGTTGAAAAAATTCATTTCCAAAGAGGCAAGTCTAGCCTTAACCTCTTCGAACTCGTGCTCTAGCTAATAGCTTTGTTCGTGTGGGTCTAACCCATGAGCTTGCTTCTTTGCCTTTGGTAATTCAAAGCATAGGGGGAGGGAGTTGGGGCAAAGGCGGTGATGGCTGGGGTGGAAAGAGCAGAGATTGGTTGCTGCTTCTTTTCCATATTGGTCAGCCCTAACTCAATATGGTAAAAGAAAAGAGGGGAAGAAACCCCCCTGAGATACTGTGTTATGTCTGTCTGCCCTGTGACCCTTCTGGGGGCTTTTACATGTGGTTTCCTTGACCTGAGCTGGGCTGCTGCTGTGCGGCAATTTGGAGTTGAGGGCGCGGCTGAGGCGGTGTGACCTTTCCTTGGAGACGCTCTAAGGCGGAAACTATAGGCGGAAGCTAAAAGCTGAGGCGGGGGCTACAATAGGAGCTATGGGATGAAGCGGGACGGGAACTACAGGCGGAAGCTATGGGCTGAGGGAGGCCGAGCCGAGAGAGAGAGAGAGAGAGAGAGAGAGAGAGAGAGTACAATGTTTTCTTGACTTCTCAATTGAAACAGGACAAAGAAGGCCTTGGAAAGAGAACTTGAAATAATGGAGAAAAAGAACAAATTTGTTGCAGAGATGGCTGAGAAGGAAGCTCTGTTCAATCAAAGAGTCCGTGAGCAGGAGTCCAACTTACAGGAGAAGCAACACCGAGAAATGCTGCAGGTAAGTCACCCTGGTTTGAGTACATGCTCCCTAACATACAAGTGGTATTATGTGGGAGGAAGTTCTGATCCGATTGTTTACTGCAGTTTCTAAAGATGTTGGGGAGATGCAATGGGACTGGGATATGATTGGTGAACTGACTGAATCTAGTGTTTTTGTTTATCTTCAGCTTTTAAAGGAGGCCAAGGAAGAAAAAGAAAGGATTTTGAAAGAGTGGGAGGAGGAACAAAAGAAGCAGGGAGTACAAGGAAAAGAACAAGTTAAAGAATCAACAGATCAGGTCGGGCAAGCATTATGTTCTTTGGAATGGTCTACGTATGCGTTTGTGCAGCTCAGAACTTGCAAAATACATCTAATATATCTTGAATTACATCAACAATAAAACTACCTCTGCTGATGTTTAGAGTAGAAAACTAAATGGCAAGCCAGTACATGAATATACTCTTTCCATAAACAGTGAATATAAAGACGTGGGTTTAGTCAATCTTTGTGGTCCAAGGAAGTAAGAGAAACTCGAGTGAGTCAGCATGAGCCTTCATGTGCCTATTCGACAATGAAAACCACTCTAGGTATTCTACAAAGTGATCTACCTTTTTGCATACTGTAGCCAGCCAAGAAAATAGTTTTACAGAAAAGGTTTTGTTTTTTTGGGAATTTTTACTGGTTATCCACTTCGGTTTTTAGAAATCTCTAATGTCTTTCATGTTATACCCTGTTTTTCATTTTGGTTGATTAAGATACAACGTTTTCTAATTTAAAGGCCCTTTGTAGCTACGAGAGCCTTGTTGAGATAGTATATACCCTGTGTTGCAATAAATGGACTTCTCATGGGTAACATTTTTTTTGCTTATTTGAAGCAGGTTAAAGAATGTGCTGTTTGCCTGGATGCTCTTGATAAAAGTAATCGGGCTGTGCTCAGTCCATGTGGCCATGCAAGGCTGTGTATAGACTGTGCCAAGTTGATTTTCAAAGAGAAAGGCATATGTCCTGAATGCCGGGTTAAGATTGAGACAAAACCAATTTTGCTACCAGAAAAGCTGTACATGTGACAAATGATATAATTGCCCTCCTGGAAGTGAGGCACAGTGAAGTTGTAAAATTGATGGCCATGGTGTTGTTCATACAAGCATAAAAGAGCAGCAATGCCAAATAGGCTTTGGATTTTCAACATGCTGTTGGCTGAATCACACTCCCTTGTTAAGAGGTATTAGAGAGACAAACTACTGATATGCTAATTTTTTTGGAAATGTAAATGAGGAAGGATGGTTCAGCAGTATAGAACAAAAGGGGCAAACATTTTGCTCCTTTTTTGGCACCTTAATCTCTGTGTCACCTCCTTAATCAATGTTAAGGTTGATAATTTTACTTGTATAAACCAAAGTGAATCCAAACGAGGGGCATTGCTTCCTAATGATTGTGACCATTTTGTTCAGGCATTGAAAGTACGTCTCATGTGAGATGCCCGAGTTTCCATGCCAACTAACTAGGAAGAATTCACAACAAATAATAGTAATAACAGAATGATGTTGCTTATCTTGGACAAAAAGTCTGGAAGCAATGACAAGCCTTACATATTGAACTTCATCCATGCCCATGACTAAACGTTTTCTTGATACAATTCTTATTATGATTGCAGATTTTGTTGTCTGGACCGTTTAACTGGTATTCGGTTAATGCATTGACTTGAAAGAGCTTGTGCTGCATTCAATGCTTGATTCACTACTATGCCTTCAGGCTATGCCATTCTCCCTTAACACACCACGTATCTCATAGTGATAGGAAGGAGACTTTAGAGAGTGGGTTGTCTCCTGACTAAAGTGAGGTGCTATTGCAGACTTACAGATATCTTGGATTCTTAAAAATAACAGTTGACCTCCTTGTAAGCTCACCTTGGGCAATAGCCCAAGAGAGGCCAGCTCCTAGCCTCAAATGAGCAATCTTGAGTACGAGTCATCATATCAGAGGTGTTCACAATGCATTTCTTGTTGATGAATCTTTACGTCTTGGGGGGTATCATGGGACAGACTTGTTTTAAGGTTATTCAATCTTTTTCAGGTTATGCTTTCTGTTTGCCTCCCCATCCACTTAACAATCTCCTCGCAGCCCACCTCGGAGAGCCCACTTCCTTGTGACACGTCATCTCATGAGATACTCCACTCATCCCTCTAGCTTCTCATGAGCTCTCTTCTCTTCTCCTTGTGAGCTCTCCCTTGCAAGTGCTTTCCCGTCCTTGGATCCCTTTTAAGTTTTTTCTTGCAACCTCTAGCTCGTCGTGATGAGCATCTCCTTGATGTGAAAGATGTCAAGAATTTGATTAGTAGAAGCTATTTGCATTAGTTACAGTGACAGCATTGAAAAATACTTCAATGCCAAGAACATGTATAGAATCATTTGAATCAACTTGACACTACAAAGAAACTTTAAATACTGACATCCAAATGACCTTTTTAGGTTGACATCAATCATCAAGTTGTTGAGTGTGAAAGACTGCTACAAATCACATCGAACGATGTAGCTAAAGGCTATGACAATTTCTTACAACCATGATCACATGAAGCACCTTTCACTTTTAAAATCGAGTCAGATTTGCTTATGCAAGAGTAGAAGAGAAGGACAAATACCAAGTCATGAGCAAACCCTTCCCATTAAAGGAAGAGGCTTATAAATAGGTAGAGATGGGAATTAGTCCACTTCATGTTGAAACAATCAACAAGCCTAAGCCAACTACTCCTATAGTCTAGTGAAAGAGAAGAACAAATGAAAAGGAAAGAAAGTTCATTGTCTTTGAAAGATCGAAGACCTAAAAACCTAGATAGAAGACGTTGAATTGGAGTCACTAAGCTAGCATTTGCACCCAAAGCAAATATAAGCATAAACATGAATACAATCTCTCTCTCTCTCTCTCTCTCTCTCTCTCTCTTTCTATATATATATATATGTATGTATGTATGTGTGTATGTATGTACACACACACACACACACACACACACACACACACACACACACACACATGGGAAATCCATATATATACAGTTGGACTTGCAAGAAGGATTGAGCAAGTGAAGCAAAATAGAGTTTATTCAAGAGAGATTGCTCTAATATATAGGCTTCAGTTACATCTAGTAGTGATATCATATGTGAGCTCAGTAGAGCATCTAGATCCACAAATCTCTCAATCAAAACCATGATTCTCTCAATCACACACCACACGACTAGATTCACCACACACACCATGTGTTTACACACTCACAACCTTAGACCTTAGGACTCTAGATCCCATTACATCAATTTGTTCTTCGTCCCCCCCCCCAAATTGATGACCTCAATCCTAGCAGTA
>NC_141600.1:41135410-41177910 GCF_047967505.1 Dipteris shenzhenensis | reverse complement strand
TTCAGCCAAAGTGTGTATGTTGGCTTCCCATTTTTTATGCCGTGGGACTGCATAGAACTTGGGATGGGTTCTGAGACATGGAGGTGCCCGTAAGTACTCCTTTAAGAAGATTACATCAAAGAGCTTGGGATGGCACCAATCAGGTTGTGGATCTAACTTGCTAATCCAACCTTCACTAATTTGATGCTGACGAAGGTTGGTAGGAAAGTTGTCCAGGGTCCATCCACTTCGAGTTTTCATATCAGGATATTTGCTCCAAAATTCCTTGATGGGGTTACTGGGAAGTGGTATCTCATCAAAATCATACCCATCATTGGAACTTGGCATGGGCATATGAATTGGATTATCCGGATCCTGATATTCAAAATCAAATAAATGTTGGCTCTTTCCTACTGCTTTCGTAGGAAGAGCTGGGTATTCTATGTTTGCAGGGTTCCAAGGATTTTTGTCACCTACAGATATATTAGAGTTGTCGATTGTAGTATACATGTAGCTTAGGACCTCGAGTCGTGTTCCGGTGAGAGACGTAGGCTTAAGTGTGTAAGCAAACAAGGTGCATGCATGTGTAAAAGGAACGTGTATCATCATGATTGAGGTAATGAAGGCTTTCGCCTTCATTGAGGGTTGTAGGGTTTAGGAGGAGTTTAAGGGTTAGAAGGAGGTTCCAGGGTTAGAAGGAGGTTTCAGGGTTCAGAAGGAGGTTCCAGGGTTCAGAAGGAGGTTCCAAGGTTTAGAAGGAGATTCCAGGGTTAGAAGGAGGTTCCACGGTTTAGAAGGAGGTTCCAGGGTTTAGAAGGAGTCCAGGGTTAGAAGGACTCCAGGGTTAGAAGGAGGTTCTAGGGTTTAGAAGGAGTTCCAGGGTTTAGAAGGAGGTTCCAGGGTTAGAAGGAGGTTCCAGGGTTTAGAAGGAGGTTCCAGGGTTCAGAAGGAGGTTCCAGGGTTCAGAGTAGAGTACATGATGGAGAACTCGTCTCCCTCATAGATCATGGAGTTTTAAGGGTTGAGGACCAAAGGGTTTAGGGGAGCATGTGGGAGAGGAGAGCACACACAAAGGGATAAGGAGACACCAAAAGTGGTGGAGCAAAAGCTACTCCAGCTTATTCCTCTATCATATATATATGAGTATACATGGGCACTATACAGTGGGTGGGCACACTGCCCTTTACCCCAACAACCTCCCACTTAAAGGTAGTGTGCCTTTAAGGGAGTATAGTATACATATAATACAATCAGCCATAGGTTGAAAAACAAGATGACCAGACTGTCATCCTATGCCCATCGGCACTTTACAATGTGCAAAGTGCATAGAGAAGGAGGTTCCAGGGTTATGAACGAGGTTCCAGGGTTCAGAGTAGAGTACATGGTGGAGAACTCGTCTCCCTTGTAGATCATGGAGTTTTAAGGGTTGAGGAACAAAGGATTTAGGGGAGCATGTGGGAGAGGAGAGCACACACAAAGGGATAAGGAGACACCAAAAGTGGTGGAGCAAAAGCTACTCCAGCTTATTCCTCTATCATATATATATGAGTATACATGGGCACTATATAGTGCGTGGGCACACTGCCCTTTACCCCAACAACATCCCACTTAAAGACAGTGTGCCTTTAAGGGAGTATAGTATACATATAATACAATCAGCCATAGGCTGAAAAACAAGATGACCAGACTGTCATCTTATGCCCATCGGCACTTTACAATGTGCAAAGTGCATAGAGAATAAGCTGCTAGTAGACATCGGGTTTGCATGATAGAAAATGACAAGCTGTAGATGCCTGTTAACCAAGATCTCATGCTAGATCTCACTGGGAGAGTGAACTCTCACCACCACATGCTCCTGTGCTAAGTCCATAGCACCTGAACAGTCACTGTGCAAAGAAAATGTCTCTGTACCACCTGTGACCATAAGCACATGACCTACAATAGACCTCTACTGGTCTACCCAACCTGCATCACCTACATGCTACTCCTAGAAGCATAAGGACCTGATGTCCACAACCGCTTCCCTACTGCCAAAATCTGCCATAATCATGCTACCAACTCCCACTACAACGGAAGCAAGAACCGGAAGTGTATCCCCAATGGCAAACATATGAGAACCAAGTCTCAACACAATCATGGATGCATGAAGTACTATGGCTGCCATATCGACCATAACTTGTTGCTCAACTGATCTGTGATCGTCAAACCTGTTGTGTTTCAAGTATGGAGTGAATACAGACAATGGAGTACTCAGTAACTTCCCCCTCTCCGTACTGAAACAACCAGGTATCTGACAAACATCATCAAGACCATGCAGCTCCCACTGCAAAGCATCCCTGTCCATAAGGAACCATATGGCAAGTAACCTTAGAAGGATAGCAACCTCCTGAATACTGAGACCATAACTTGTCTCATTCGCATCACATCCTGAGCTCTCATAACGGTATCAAACCTATGAAGCCAAGCTTGAGGGGATTGCTTCTGGCCATGGAGGCACTTACAAAGCAAACATATCAATGATTCCTTCCCATGTGCAATATGACCCGAGTCAATAATTGCAGAAACCACATCTGTCCTGGCATAACCAACCAATGGATCATACCGGGCATCATTAGCCAAGGTATCCTCCTCACCATGCATAGCCTCATCCTCATCTTCAAGAGGCACTTCACATCCTAGGAGTAAACTGTAACTATCCATACAAGATGCATCAACAATCTCCATAGGAGTATAAACCTGTGGAATACTCGAGACATTTGATTGTGTCTGACCAAAATCAGGAAGTAATCATGGCTGTCCCAACTTTATAACTTGCTCACCATGGGAAAAATCTCCCACTCCAAGGGATATGGGTTTTCCTTGCATAGAATTCGGAGGTATCAGTGCACTTACACCCTCTTGGAACACCACTCTCTTGCTATCCATAGTCCTGGGCTGTCTAAACATAGCATCCTCTCTGAAATAGACATTATGGCTGCATATCAACTCTCTAGTTGAAGAATCCCATAACCTATAGTCGCTACTGGACTCACTGTATCCAAGGAAGATACACCTCCTCGATCGGGAACCATGAGCATAAGCCTCGTAGCCAAACACACGTAAATGCTCATAACATGGTGCCTTGCTTGTCAAGAAGTCAAATGGCACTCTACCATTCAGAGATCTCCTGGGTGACCTGTTAAGCAAATATGCAGCTGTCTTACATGCCTCAACCCAATAGCATTCGGTAAGACCTGCATACCATAGCATGCTACCAATCCTGTCCAATAGAATCTAATTTATGCCTTTTGCCAAGGCATCATGAGCAGAAAGATGAGGAGTGGTCAACACCCTCCTGATACCAAGTGTATCACATAGATGCTGACATCTAGAAGAGGTAAACTCTGCATCACCATCAGTCATCAAGCTCAATAGCTTCTTTCCTGACTGATTTTCAGCATTACCCAAGAAGCGCTGAAATGTATCATATACATCATGCTTCTACCAAATCGGACATACCCATATGTACTTTGTAGTAGCATCAATAAATGTCATAAAGTAAGAGGCGCCACCCAGTGAAACGGTAGGCATAGGCCCACAAACTGCACTATGAACCAACTGCAATGGCTCAACATACCTCTCACTAACTGTCTTTCTCACAAAAGAGGATCCTGACTGCTGACCATCATCACAATCATGACACAAAATTTGAGAGACATCCATAACATGAATGTATCTCAATGTTGTAAGGGCTTCCATAGCAGCAGTAGAAATATGTCCAAGTCTGGCATACCATAAACTAATTGATGGCTGCTTACTAATCATAAGCATCTTATCTTGGACACCTGATACATGCAATGCATAAGAGAATCCAACCCGTGATCCCCTAGCCATAACCAGATTGCCTCTAGCAATCTTCCATGCATGATCACCCAAAGAGACATGATAACCTGCCTCAACCAACTGTCTAGTACTGATCTTGCTCGTAGCAAGTCCTAGTATATGTCTAACCCTTTGTAGAACAAGAATAGAGCCACTAGGCATAACAAGGTGGATATCCCCATAACCATAGACATCCATAGAATGATCAATGCCCATCAAACCACTCTCCACAATGCATTCCTGATATGCACTGACCTATGAGGGGTCATATGACATGAAGACCATGGATCTAACATCCAATCACCAAGAATGGGTACATCAGTGGCCAAGAAGGAGGTGTCAGACATAGACAAAAGAATGCCTTCATCACTGCTACTGTCAGTGGAAACCCTGGCATCCACACCTTGAAGCTCAACATGCTTCTTCTACTTCTTCCTGTCATTCTTAACGTTGCTCTTCTTCTTGTATTTTCTTAGCCATTTCTAGCAATACTTTTTCATGTGGCCATACTTTTCACAATAGAAACATTTAACAGAAGTTCGAGAGCTAAACTTGCTCTTGGAATTCCCCCTTGAACATGACCTGTTTCTACCAATAGATCTACCTCTGGAGTGCATATCAAGGCTGTATTTCAGTACATCAGGGCATTTCAACCCATCATGTTGTAACATAACACTATCATGGTCATACATCTAGCATATACGAGTATAGAACTCATATGCATGGCAGTCTATACCCTGTACACCATCCTGTACCTGCAAGTAGACTGACTTCGAGAGTGATGATTGAATGATAGAGCATGCTTGCTCATCCATGTCATCCCAATCACTCTGTTTAATGCCATTAGGCTTGACACCTTTGCATTGAATGAGCTTATGCTGCCTCTTCTGCACCAACACATCATAAATCTACTCTTTCCAATAGTGAAAGTTTGATCCATCCAACCTCTCAATATCAAAGAGGGCACTACGACCTGTAGATGCCATATCTGTGGCACAATAGATCACAACCAAAGAACAATATAGTGCAATAGGCAACCCAAATGACCAAAAAATAGTGTTGTCCAGACCAATCATGTCTCCAAATAAACTGGCTTATCCAATGCTCAAAAGCACTCAGCCATAAAGAGGCATAAACAAGAATATATGCAGCCCAGTAACTTGCTAATGCTTGGAAATCCAAGTAAGAAATGCACTAAACCAAATGAGCAATGCCTACTCAACCAATGGCAATAGGAGCCCAGCTCAACTATCCATAAACATTAGTGCGGCATCCACCAATGCAAATCCATAATGCATCGAAATGGCATTTACTGCATCACTAATGTATCACCTCAAGTGTGCAATCCTTTGGCAAGAAAATCAAGCGTTCACCACTTGCCAAATGTGCCAGAATGACTTGCCAAAATGCCAATAATGCCCTTGGACTGAAGTGAGATCCCAATCACTTTCTATAATTTACTGTTGTGCAAGAGAAATTCCTACAACAATACCTCACAGCCACTTTGGGCAAGATAACACACTATCCTTGTTTTTGAACATTGATATATTTTCACCAAAAGACCAGATGCCAAAGCTATAAACAACAAAGTTGTAGCTGGTAGAAAGATCTACAACTTGTCAGTTGACCTCAAGAGACAAATCCTTATGGATTCTTAGATATTCTCACCTGAAAAACAGCTTCCTGCACATTGGTCACAAATAGATAGTAGATTGCAACTTTTTGTGGTTTTGCAGAGGTTGTAACTTCTGCAGCTTATACCGGATCAACTTGCCTCCAAAAGTAAAGTTGTAGTATTTCTGTGAACTACAACTTTCCAGTTTGGCACAAAGTGCAATTCTGCACCAAGAAAGAGATCCAGCAGATCACCCCGTATGTCAACTGCAACACCAGCAAAATGGCAATTACGATGCCCAACCAAATCAGCCCCGAGAATGCTCACAGATCAGCAATAAAATAGCCCAAAAGCACTGGCAAAACAGCCCTGAAATGTGCTCCAAACAATGGCAAATAACTGACAATACATCCTCCTCAATTGTTCAATTAACTTACATAAACACCACCATACATGTAGGTGTAAAACCATCAAAATGTCCATTGAATCACTATCAAAATGACCTCAAAACATGTGTCCTCAGTCGATAGAAGTATCTGCAATGGCCTCTAACAAGAGAACTCCTATCCTAAGTCTCTGTTAGCCTACTGTCACTCAGGGAGATCTACACCTGTCCCCGAGCTAAGCCAACTGAAAGAAACTGACACTGTCTAATGCCCAGCATGGACAAGATGCAGCCAAATTATGTCCAACAGGACCCAAATGCACGGGAAAACACAAGCTAACAAAGCTCAACTGCAACCGAAAGAAGCTGCATAGTGCACAAGCACATATCCCACACAATGTCCACAAGGCGTACTTCTACAAAATGTCCTACAAAGAACCAAAATCAGCCAATGCTCAGCTCCAGGACCTCAAATGCAACACCGGCTATCTCCTAGGCATACAACTGCATCAAACATGCAATCCAGAGGCTCCCCAACAGCTCCCAGATGAGCTAGAGACAATGGCAAAGAACTATGCCAAGACTGGAACCTGCAAGTGCCAAGAATGGCTATGGTGCCAAAATAAGACCCAAATCTACTGGGAGGAAACTTTGATGTGAGGTGATACATAGCACAATTGTAATTTTTTGAGGAAGCTTGGCCTCGACGGAATCGCATTTGGAGGACTGTGCGAACTGCAACAAGCAAAACTGACACTCTTTTACCCAGCAAAGGTGCCTAGCACAGACGCTTGATTTCCTCCCTATTGCTCAAGTTTGAGGCTTATGGCCTCAATTGCCTTTGCCAAAGAGTAGATCCTGGTAAAAAACTGTTGCTTGCAATCATGTATGAGCTCACAGTGAGCTTCCATTACCTCCATGACACACTTTGTAGCTTTCTGTAAGAAGCTTCTTCACTCCAAAACTGGTAATGTGACTAGTGTGAAGATAGTGGGAGAGAGGGAAGGAGTCTCACTTGCGGCTTTCTCACATGCACAATGGGGGAATACACACAAAGGTGGAGGCTAAAAACAATTTTCCTCTTCTTAGTTGTGAAAGCCAAAAGAACTCTAGTACAAAGAAATAGAAGAACCCTATATAACACTTATTTCATTAATTTTGGACTTGTCAATGTACAAATTCATTTTTACATATACTTTTGGACTAGTTTTCAGATAAAATTTAAGAAAAACCCAATCTTCAAAGCACATATAAAAACATAAAAACAAGCATTTTTTTATATATTTTTTAAGGACATGAAACTAAAATTATAAAATTTAACGCAATCTAGATAAGTTACATGAAAAAATAAGATTAGGTTGTTGTAAACTCTCTTAATATTTAATGGTGTTAATAAACACCTTCAAAAGTTAAGCCTGAGATAAGTTACACAAAAAAGAGTGGTCCATTAATTGTAAACTCACTTTATATTTATAATAGTGTTTAGGAAACACTTTCAAAAGTTACAAGTGGAAGTAGCAAACTCTCACAATATTTATAATTTAGGTGTTTAAAAACACCAAAAGTTACAATAAGACTCTCATTGGAAGGCAAATTACACCAAAAGTTACAATAAGACTCTCAGTGGAAGGCAAATTTATTTTCAAGACTACAGCCATTCAACTTGATGAATTTTCTATTTTCAAGTCCTTAGCCTAAATTCAACCCATTCAAGAGCTGAGCTCATCTCATCCTCATCGATGTAGTTAAAATTATAGAAGAGAAGTAAGGATTGATGAATTTTCTCTTGCATAACACTTTGTTTATTCCGAATGGCTTGCGCTTCCTCGGGGGAAAATCTTCCATAACGAGCCACACGCGAAGATATCTCACTTTGAAAGTCTATCAACTCTCTCCTATATGACTGCAATTTATCTATTTCAGTAGTAGCCATACTTATTTTTCTTTCCTCTTCCTTCTCTAGGCCCTTCTGACAAGCAAAGTCATCCTTCTCGTACTGGGTTAATGGAGCTGGATTTTGCTTTCTCTCCTCTCTCTTTCCTTGGTTCTCGGCAATCCATTCTTTGAGGCTGCTAATGGCTTGCTCGACAGAATCGATTACCTTAAAAAGATCCATAATGGCTGCAAGATGAAAGGAGTATGCTTGAGAAGAGGAAGTAAGGCTGCGGGCAAGATGGAAGGAGCAAGCTTGAGGAGAGGAGTAAGGTAAGAAGAGTAAAGTGGAAGAAGTGTGGAGAGGAGTAAGGTAAGAAGAGTAAAGTGGAAAAGTTTTTGCTGCGGGTGAGATATAGAAGATGAACGAGGTGAGGAAGGTAACGAGAGTGAGGAAAGATATAAAAGACTAACGAGGTGAGGAAGGTAACGAGAGTGAGGAAGAGAGTGAGGAAAGATATAGAAGATGAACGAGGTGAGGAAGGTAACGAGAGTGAGGAAGGTAACTAGAGGAGATAAGGCAAGATGAAAGGAGTATGCTTGAGAAGAGGAGGCAAGGCTGCGGGCAAGATGGAAGGAGCAAGCTTGAGGAGAGGAAGGAGCAAGCTTGAGGAGAGGAGTAAGGTAAGAAGAGCAAAGTGGAAGAAGTGTCTGCTGTGGGTGAGATATAGAAGATGAACGACTACTAGCGGGCAAGATGGAAGGAGCAAGCTTGAGGAGAGGAAGGAGCAAGCTTGAGGAGAGGAGCGGGTGAGATATAGAAGATGAACGACTACTAGGGAATTTATAGAACTACAGATGCAAGACCGTAAGTACATTGAAATCTATAAAGTAAAATGATGGAACACAGGAATGATATAATTAATAGAATCTCATCATGAAGAGCAAAGTGCAAGAAGTGTCTGCTGCGGGTGAGATATAGAAGATGAACGACTACTAGGGAACTTATAGAACTACAGATGCAAGACCGTAATGCGAGATGACTAGATGCAAGATTGTAATGCGAGACATTATAAAATAAAATGATGGGATGCAAGACCGTAATGGGAGTCATTTGAGACATATAAGATAGTGATAGTACATTGAAATCTATAAAGTAAAATGATGGAACACAAGAATGATATAATTAATAGAATCTCATCATGAGATACTTGCTGTACATAATAAATGATAGATTTTGAGTACATTGAAATCTATAAAATAAAGTGATGGAACATAAGAATGAATTAGACTTTCAAAAAAGTAAAACCTAATGTATTGTACATAATAAATTAGACTTTCAAAAAAGTAAAACCTAATGTATTGTAATGAAAAAATATCATAAAATATCCTAATGTATTGCAACATTTAACATAAGTTTTAAAAACACTATCATTAATCGATACAAACAAGATAAAAATCTTCAAGGACTCATGTTTCTTTCTACATGTTTTACAACTGAATAGAGTCTGATGAGTTCTCTTGAGGCTGTGATTCTCTAAGAGTACATTGAGTCTCTACTTGTGTGGATGGTGTACATTGAGATTCTACTTCTGGTGCAATCGGGATAGACTTAATCTCTTCCTCCTTTACAAGATGTGATGTTGTAGATGCACATTGAGTCTCCACTTCTTGTGTAGGAAGAATGCATTGAGTCTCTAATTCAAGTGGTTCTTCATTGAGTCCATCATGTTGTTTCCCAATGATAGCAGTTAGATAGTGAACAGTCTTAGCCACAAAATCTTGTAGCTCGAGCTTGGTATATGCTTCTATGGAGACATGTTCAAAAATTTCATTGAGATACAACATGAAGTTGTACGCAATTCTCCACCCACTACTAAACATGTCCTTTTGGTCCACTGCGAGGCGTGTCTGGAAATTTGGTTGGTCTTGATGCTCCCTGATTTTCATAATCGCAGAAACTAACTTGTTTGCAGACCTGTCCATCATGACATATGACAAAGTAAATTTGTGTAGTAAATAGTAACTTGATGCATGTTCATAATGATATGATAAAAGAACACTTACTTGAACACCTCGTGAAAGCCTGTAATTGAGTTGACAAACCAACAATGGTTGTCATCAAGGTCCCATACTATAAGGCTCCAATGTGAACTACATCACCAATAAAGAGCGATAAGATTTATTACAATATTAAGTATTAATTGACACAATATTGTAAATAAGAGAGTAAAAGAAAGATTGACACCATACTTACTTCTCATAGTATGGCATAAAGACAAGTAGTATGCCATCCAAGTCTAAAGGTTGTAGAATTGAACAAACATCATCTACTGTCTTCTTGGTATCACTAAGTACAGCTGAAAGAAGAGAATCGAGCATACAGACGCGATTCTGTACTGATCTAGGAAAATGAGATATAACCGTAACTGCAGCAATAAATAAACAAATGTTAGAAGCAGATTGAATCAAATGATTGAAGTATCAAGTCAAGAGATGTTCATATCAAACCTGAGGATGGCCATCATGACTTTGTCATTAGCCTCTTTCAAAGGGTCGGAGAGGATTGTAACTTCCTCGCTACCAAAAGTCAAAACACGAGGTTGCTTGCTAATGATGACCTTAACCTCAGAAGAGCTCCCCATTTCGTCCAATACAGCGGTTACATCAGGACAACTTATGGGCGTAGCAACCAATGTTTCCTCTGGATGCTCCACCACGTTATCAATAAATGCCTTAATGATAGATGACATAAATGCCTGCAGATGCAAGTCTGTATATGTGGACAATGAGGTTTCACCGCCTCTCAAATCAAAAATTTGAGCAAGGAGCAAGAAGCAGTTATATCCAACTCTCCACCCACAACTGTGGTCATCATTCTGCTTCGCTGCAGGGCATGTTACATACTCTATTTGATCTTCCAAGTCACCCTCCATTTGCATAAGTGCATCTATAGCACTTACCAACTTTCGAGCAGATCTACACATCAAAATAGAAAACATAAATGAATGTGTGTATTGCATAGGATGCATCTCATTGACATAATTATGACACAAGTAGGTTATACTTACTCTGACACACTGCCATGGATAGATGCTATTGAATTGACAAAGAAGCATTGCTTGGCTAAGATGTCCACAATTACCAAGCTCCAATGCAAGCTGCATTATCAATTAAGAATAATTATTATTTGATATAATCCTCCACAATGTAAAAGATAAGCTAGGTAGGGATTGATACTCACTCTTCGTGATATGCGGTAAAGATAACTCGCGCCGCAGTCAAATCAATAGGTTGCAACCACTTAAAAATGTCATCTATGGTCTTCTCCTTATTGCTAAGTACACTAGAAACAAGAGGATCGACCATATATGCACATCTTTGTATATATAGCGGAAGCTGTTGTAAAACCATACTGCAATAAAAAGAAAAGAATATTAGTTCATTTGATCCAATGGAAATACAAAAGCATAAAGTCAGTAAAAAGTTTGTGTCAAACCTGAGGATGGCTATTATAACCTTGTCATTGACCTCTTTCTTGAAGTTTATGAGGATTGAAATATCCTCTTCATCGAATATAAAAGTAAGAGGTTGTTCTCGAACTTGAAACCTAACTTGAAATGACTTCTCCATTTGCTGCAATGTATGATTATTTTCTAGAGTCATCCGATGGATAGCCAGAGCAGCTTTGCTTTCTTGAGATGAGCTTTCATGATTCTCTGCTCCAACTATGTCCTCCTCATCCTCCTCCTCTCCCTTCTCCTATAAAAGGATAAAATAATTATGAGATTCAAAATTTTAAATTAATTATAAATTTAAAAAGACCTTTAAATGAATAAAGAAAATTAAACATAAGTCTTCATACCTCTACATATCTTCGTGGTCTTTTTATGTAACCTTCAGAGGCAAGGTCAGTGTCATATCCATCTTCCTCTGCTTCCTTGCTATTGCTGGTATCCTCACTATTATATCCAGAGCTTTGATCATTTTCATCATCTTTCTTGCTCTCATCGTACATGATCTACTCTATGTCATCCTCTTCATGTGAGATCGGACCTTTCTTATCAAACTTTATTGTGAGAGAAGCCACGGTATCAAGGTATTCCAAGCAAGCAGGGCTCTCAATAATATTTACATTGTGTCCTTTTCTGATAAGAGCTTCGAACAGATGTCCCATTCGACACAATGTGACTTCCCATCCAGGCGGTAGCAAAAATTCCATCATACTAATTAAAAGATCAGCACTTTTTGCTGGCCTTTCATAGTGATTTGCATTGCGATGGAGGGGACTTGGAGCTTCATGCTCTTCCAGCAGTAGTTGCAATCTCTTTGCATTCCCTCTTATATTGTTTTGTAAGGAGTGATCATTATAAGGGCTCTTCATGCACAAGAAAAAGGTTTCCAGACTCTGTATCTTGAGACCGCATTCTCTCTTGTCCCTTTTTCTTGAGTATATCCCATTGTAAATCTTGAGCTCATTGCCATATTGTTTTTCTAGGGTAGCAGACATTTGTTCCTTGTCATCTTTATCAGTAAATATGACTATATTACATTGTCCCACTCTACCAATGGTGGTATGTAATATTCTATCAAGGAGTGGACGGATGTCATCCGCTGATATTTCATAGACAAAGAAAAGCTGAGGTCTCTCCCAAGCAGTGTCGTCGGACAAAAAATCACTCAATGAAACTCCCTTGCACTCAACACTCTTTCCAGACTCTGAAATGATTTCATGTATGAAATAAAAGCCCTTGTTCAAAGTCTTTTCTTTTCTGAGAGTGTGGTTATTGATGACTTTTTGTGCATATGCATACACATTTTCCGGAATGTCATTTCTCATAGAGGGAGTAATTTCAGATCCATCATCTTCTACCTTCACCCATTTATGCGCCCAAGCCTTCTGTTTAGCTGACGGTAAAGCTGATGCCATCTGCCTCACAATGTTATGATCAATTTTACATTGGCTGATTGGAATATTTTTTTCTCCCAATAAATATTCAATTGCACTCTTTACTGCATCACGCTTCACCTGTTGGATGATGTTATCTTCCATGCAATGATCTTTATCCTTTTTGCCAAAAAACCATTCTTTTGACATTAATTTCTCTGCAGCAAGACTTGCATATTTATCTGGTAGGTTTCTTAAAGGCCTTCACATCCGAGCTGTCATCTCTTTTTTCTCAATCTTCTTTGCCTTCTCTTTAATCAATGATGGAGCCTCATATGTAACATCTCCTTTCTCACATGCAAGACACACGTCTTTGATCTGATGAAAAACTTCATCACTACGGAAAAGTATGCTTGTGTAGTCTTGATACCTATCCCTTACTGTCTTGAAGCTTGTAATCACCTCAGCTCTTTCCTGCTTTCCCCTTGGTACAATGGCACTCAAGCATGTGTAGAAGTCAACAAGATTATCCGCTTCCACTTTAGTTGCAGTTCTTTTGAGAGTGGTCAAAGGAGAATTAAAAGTTTTCCATATGGTCCTAGCTTTGAGCAACATCTCTGAAGTGGAGGTGATTTTTCGTAGTGCATAAATGTCATGATTAAGTCTTTCCGACTCAATCAAATATTTCTTCTCGTTCTTGAAGATACAGATGCATGCAAAATAGTAGTGTAATTGAGGCACACTCGCGAAAGTTTGATAAGTAATTTCTCCTTTCTTGTATGCATCTCTAGAGCGCTCATTACAAGCATAGGCATAGTGCTGACCATCTATTGCCTCAAATGTACAATGAGCTAAGAAATTTCTCTTGGCATCCCTTATATGTCGTTCTGGATCATTCACTGAACTCTGTCCTTCTTGAAGTGAGGGAACTTGTTTTCCGAGGAACTTAGTGAATTGCATCTCAAAATCTATAGGCTGAGAGAAATTGATGGATTGACTATAATCTCCCATGACTGGCCAAAATGTTCTTGGACGGAGTACCAAATTAGAAACAACTGGTTTTTTTCCATCAATCAAAGCCTGAAAAATCTTTTCAGCATAGGCTGTATCTAAGGTCCTGCTGTTGGTGAAGACACTTGCTTTGACCACTGATGAAGCATGTATAACTTGAGTCTTCTGGCCCCATATATATCCTGGATCCTCATCTGTCACAGCCTCATTCAAGCGAAGATTTAGGTTCTTCATTGATAACATTTCTGCTTCTAGATCTGACTCCATTTCAAGACCCTCCGCATCCTCTTCATGTTCTTCCTCTTCTCTTCTTTGCCCTTTCTTTGTATATGAACGACCTCTTTTTCCAGTTATAGGACTTGGAACTGTAGCTCGTGAAGTACTTGCCTTTTGCATTTGACGTCGAGGTTTATTTTTTAGGGGCTCAATGTGAACTGCTTTAGATCGCCCTACTTCTTCTTCTATTGCCTCAACTTCAGGTATACTTAAGGGCTTCACTTGTTCTGTTATTCCATCAACTTCATGAGTTACACCATCTAAGTGAGTAATACCATGAACAAGAGATGTGTGTGCATGTCCTGTCTTATCTGATGCATGTCGTGTCTCACTCAATTCAATTTCTGTCTGAGATGCATGTGCATGTCCGGTCTCCACCAATTCAATTCCTGTCTCAGATGTAGATCCCTTGTAAGCATCCACGTGTACAAGACCCTCATCCATTGCTACAATGTGTTCTGTCTCATCCACTCCACTTCCTCTCTCATTTGTATTACCATGAACCAAATCTACATGGCGTGTCTCATCACTTCCTTTCTCATGTGTGGATTCTTGCACCTTAGGTCCCTCCAATGAAGTTGAACCTTGTTGGATGACACCCTGAAAGTATTCAAGGATAATCTTTGACTGCATTTTTCTTGCTTCCTCAATGGGAAATTCCTCCCACACATGTTGAAGGATCTCCAATGCAGGAACCAATTCAAGAAATCTAGGTGCTTTTGGCGGCGGCATCACAAAGTGCATTGCATCTTTCTTAGAAAGAAGAAACGATCTGTTGCTCATTCTTGACTTTGTGTAAATCATCATTGTAGTGCTGTCTTTTTCAATTTTTATTCCTACTAAGGTGCCCCCTTGAATCAAATTGCTCTTGGAGAAAGATACATTTGATGCGCACTCATCTTTCTCCAACTCTCTCTTTGTCATCACTAGAATGAGATTTCCTTTACTTAAGACCAAGAACCATGCTTTCTTTGTTGTGTCAACAACTGTCCAGTTTGTGAAGTCCTTTGGGGCATAAATTCTTCCATTGTATTTCAGTGACATACCATTGACAAATGCTGTAGCCTCAAGATCCATCCTGTATTCAAGCACAACACAAATTTTAAGTACTTTGACAAACTACAATTACTTTGAAAAATCAAAAGTACAATGAGTCCCATTAATACACCTCCAGTTTGTATTCTTCCCAATCATATAAGTATCAATTTCATGCTTTGGGAATAGCCTAAAAGGCTTTACAAGGCTTAGAGCATAAATGCTTTGGGAATAGCCTAAAAGGCTTTACAAGGCTTAGAGCATAAATGTGAAAAAAAATAAGGATTTACAATGATCTCTGAATACAAATTTGAAGTTTGTCATATATAAGTACAAAATGCTCTGTCAACTCCCGCAACTGATATAAGTGTAAAATGCTCTGTCAACTTCCACAACTGTAATCTGTCATGTCCACTGATACAACTTTCAATCATCTTGAAAGTTTAAAAACCTTAATCGTTGCTTAAATGGTAGGGTTGTTGTGACTGTGAAACCGAATGTGAATGTGAACGAATGGACTGACTCCGATTAGGAACTAGTCGGGAAATTTTGAGCATGGCTTTGATTGGTTTTTTTGGAGTTCTCTCCTCTAAGGACAAACTAATCTATGCTAATCTAGACTACACCAACCGTCGAAGCGAAGAAAAGCAAGAAATAATTTCTTTTCCATTGTTCTTTTTAATATCCTTAGGTTGCGAATTAAAAGCAAAAAATAATCTTTCCATTATTCTTTTTAATACACTAAGGTTGTGAGTTTAAAAAAGATAAAATTTATATTTTATCTTTTTTAAACTCACACCCCTTTCTCTCTCTCTCTCCCCCCCTTCTCTCCCCCCCTTCTCTCTCGCTGCCGCCCTCATCCTCCCACCCCACCTTCCCCATTCTCACTCCCACGCCCACGTCCATTCTTTCACCTTCCCCATTCCCACTCCCTCTCCCACTCCCATCCTCCCACCACTTTCTCTCTCTCTCCCCCCCCATTCTCTCTCGCTGCCGCGGCAGCGACCCCCCCTTCTCTCTCTCTCTCTCTTCTCCTTCTCATTTTAAAAAAGATAAAATTTATATTTTCAAAAACTAATTTACTTACAACTCATAAGAATTGAACATTCACATTATCCTCCCACCCCTTTCTCTCTCTCTCCCCCCCCATTCTCTCTCGCTGCCGCGGCAGCGACCCCCCCTTCTCTCTCTCTCTCTTCTCCTTCTTATTTTAAAAAAGATAAAATTTATATTGAATTTACTTACAACTCATAAGAATTGAACATTCACATTAATAAGAAGTTAAAATCTTAATAAATTTGAATTTATATAATAAAAACTATAAAGTAGTTTAACTTAAAGTTTATGAAAAAATAACGTAAAATAAAGAAAACAAGACTTAAAATTAAAAATTTAATATTTACCTAGAAGAATATATTAATTCTCCCTAAAAAGAAATAAATTAAAGTAATAATAACGAATATTCTCCCTAAAAAGAAATAAATTAAAGTAATAATAACGAATGTAAGTTAAACTACTTTTAAAATTTTAATTTAAAATGTAATAAAATTAAAATTATACTCTTTATATTCCAAAACAAAATGCATTATAGTCTAAATTAAACTAGTAAATTAAAAATGAAAGTGAAACTCATTTTAAATTCAAAAACAAAGAAAAATTTAAAATTGAAGTTTCTACAAGTTTTGCTTTTAGCATACATTTGTCTTTTCACATCCAGGGGTTTGTCTTTTGAAACACAAGGTTGTCTTTTATCACAATTTTCACATCCACGCGTTTGTCTTTTGAAACACAAGGTTGTCTTTTATCACAATTTTCACATCCACGCGTTTGTCTTTTGAAACACAAGGTTGTCTTTTATCACAATTTTCAAGTTTTCACACGTTTGTCTTTTCAAACACAAGGATTCAAGTGAGAAATTTTGAAATTCTAGTTTCCACACGTTTCTCTTTTCAAACACCAAGGTTTGTCTTTTCAAACACAAGGATTCATAGTTTAAAAAAAGGCGGGAAATTTTGAAATTCTAGTTTCCACACGTTTCTTTTTCAAACACCAAGGTTTATAGTTTTGTTTGTTTAAGTTTCGACTAAATCACACACCAATCTTCTCTAATATGCCTCATTGATCGTAGCTCCCAAATTCTTCCATCAAAACATCTCTCCTTTATCTCTTCTTGATCGTCGCCCACTCATTTTTTCTCCTCATTGGTAAGATTTTTTATCTCGATCGTACTTTCTCTTGTGCCCTTCCTCTCTAAATTTTCATCAAACACCAAGGTTTATAGTTTTGTTTGTTTAAGTTTAGACTAAATCACATACCAATCTCCTCTCATATGCCTCATTGATCGTAGCTTCTTCATCTTGTCTCGATCGTCGCCCACTCATTTCTCCTCTTCATTGGTAAAATTTTCTATCTCGATCTCTTCATCTTGTCTCGATCGTCGCCCACTCATTTCTCCTCTTCATTGGTAAGATTTTCTATCTCGACCGTACTTTCTCGTGTCCTCCCTCTCTAAATTTTCATCTCTCTCACTCTTCTCTCTCTCTCTTTCCTCTCCGCTCTAGTCTACGTTTCCTCTCATCTTAGTCTACTCTCTCCCCTCCTCTTCATTTCCCCTCTCTCTCTCTCTCTTCCTTTCTCCTCACCTTTTTCCTCTCTCTCACTTGCGCTCCCCACTCTCCTCTCCACTCTCTCTCTCACTTGCCGCGATCTCCCCCCCCATCCCCTCTCTCTCTCTCCTCCCCCTCTCTCTCTCTCTCTCTCCACCCCTCCCTCTCTTTCGCTGCCGCGGCAGCGGCCCCTCCCCTCCTCTCTCTCTCTCCCTCCCCCTCTCTCTCGCATCTCCCCCCTACTCTCTCTCCCCCCCCCCTCCTCTCTCGCTGCCGCAGCAGCGGCTCCCCCTCTCTCTTCCCTCTCCCCACCCCTTCCCTCTCCCCCTCTCCCCCTCTCTCTCTCCCTCCCCTCTCTCTCGCTACCCCCCTTCTCTCTCTCCCCCCCCCTCCCTCTCTCGCTGCCGCGGCAGCGGCTGCGGCCCCCCCCCTTCTCTCTCTCTCCCCCTCCACTCTCTCGCTCCCTCCGCCCCCTCCCCCCTTCCCTCTCCCCCCCCTCCCCCTATCTCGCTGCCACGGCAGCGGCCGCGGCCCCCCCCCCTTCTCTCTCTCTCCCCCTTCCCTCTCTCTCGCTGCCCCCGGCCCCTCCCCCCTTCCCTCTCCCCCCCCTCCCCCTCTCTCGCTGCCGCGGTAGCGGCCGCGGCCCCCCCCCTTCCCTCTCCCCCCTTCCCTCTCGCTCCCCCCTTCCCTCTCCCCCCCCTCCCCCTCTCTCGCTGCCGCGGCAGCGGCCGCGGCCCCCCCTTTCCCTCTCCCCCCTCTCTCGCTCCCCCGGCCCCCCCCCTTCTCTCTCTCTCCCCCTTCCCTCTCTCTCGCTGCCCCCGGCCCCTCCCCCCTTCCCTCACCCCCCCCTCCCCCTCTCTCGCTGCCACGGCAGCGACCGCGGCCCCCCCCCTTCCCTCTCCCCCCTCTCTCGCTCCCCCCTTCCCTCTCCCCCCCCTCCCCCTCTCTCGCTGCCGCGGCAGCGGCCGCGGCCCCCCCCCCTTTCTCTCTCTCCTCGCCTCCCTTTTCCCCCCCCCTTCTCTCTCCCCTCCCCTCCCTCTCTCGCTGCCGCTGGCAGCGGCCCCCCCCCTCTCTCTCTCTTCCCCCCCCTTCCCTCTCTCCTCCCCTCCCTTTCCCCCCCCCCCTTCTCTCTCCCCTCCCCTCCCTCTCTCGCTGCCGTTGCCGCGGCAACGGCCCCCCCCCCTCTCTCTCTCTTCCCCCCCCTTCCCTCTCGCTGCTCCCTCTCCCCCCCCTCCCCCTCTCTCGCTGCCGCGGCAGCGGCCGTGGCCCCCCCCCTTTCTCTCTCTCCTCGCCTCCCTTTCCCCCCCCCCTTCTCTCTCCCCTCCCCTCCCTCTCTCGCTGCCGCTGCCGCGGTAGCGGCCCCCCCCTCTCTCTCTCTTCCCCCCCCTTCCCTCTCTCCTCCCCTCCCTTTCCCCCCCCCTTCTCTCTCCCCTCCCCTCCCTCTCTCGCTGCCGCTGCCGCGGCAGCGGCCCCCCCCCTCTCTCTCTCTTCCCCCCCCTTCCCTCTCGCTGTCCCCTCTCTCCCCCCTTCCCTCTCCCCCCCCTCCCCCTCTCTCGCTGCCGCTGCCGCGGCAGCGGCCCCCTCCCTCCCCTCTCCCCCCTCCCCCTCTCAGCGGCCCCCTCCCCTCCCTCTCCCTCCTCCCTCTCACCGCCCCCCTTCTCTCTCCCCCCCCTTGCCCCCCCCCCCCCTTCCTCTCCCTCTCCCCCCCCTCCCCCTCTCTCGCTGCCGCTGCCGCGGCAGCGGCCCCCTCCCCTCCCTCTCCACCCTCGCCTCCCCTCCCTCTTCCCCCTCTCTATCCCCGCCCCCCCCTCCCTCTCTCGCCGCCCCCCCTCCCTCTCCCCTCCCCTCCCTCCCCCCCTCTGCGTTGCCGCGGCAGCGGCCTCCCCCTCCCCTCTCTCTCTCCCCCCCCTCGCTGCTTCTCCCCTCTCTCCCCTCTCTTTCCCCCTTCCCCCTTCTCTCCCCCCTCCCTTTCTCTCCCCTCTCTTTCCCCCCCCTTCTCTCGTCTCTCTCCCTCTCTCTTTCTTTCTCTCTTTTGCTGCCGAGGCAGCAAGACTCTCTCTCTTCTTTTCTCTCTCTAAAAATCTATCCTTCACTTTTCTCTCTTTATAATAAAATTTCAAAGAATACAAATTTTAAAAACAGTACCTGGAAAAAAGTTGAAATCGATGCTTGTGCTTGCTTGTGCTTGCTTTTGCTCTTCCTCCTCTTTTTGCTTCTCCTCTTGCTCTTCCTTGTTGAAATGAGAGAAACAATGAGAGAAGGAGAGTATATATAAGAAAAACTAGGGTTTTGAGTGCTTCTCTCTCATTGGTCCTTCTATAACATTATCTCCTCTCCCATTGGCCTCTCTATTAGATTATCTTCTCTCTCTCTCCCACCCACTCCCATCCTCCCACCCCACTCTCACTCCCATCCTCCCACCCCACCTCCCCCATTCTCACTCCCACGCCCACGCCCATTCTTTCACCTTCCCCATTTCCACTCCTCTCCCACTCCCATCCTCCCACCCCACCCCTCCCACTCCCACCCTCACTCCACCCCCACCTCTCCCATTCCCACTCCCACTCCCACTCCCATTCTCCCACCCACTCACATCCTCCCACCTACACGTCTCACTCCCACTCCCATCCTCCCACCCCCACCCCTCCCCCCCCATTCCCACTCCCACTCCCATTCTCCCACCCTTATCCTCCCACCTCACCCCTCCCACTCCCATCCTCCCACTCCCATTTTCCCACCCCCCCACCTCCCCCATTCCCACTCCCACTCCCATTTTCCCACCCCCCCACCTCCCCCACTCCCACTCCCTCCCCCATCCTCACACCCCACCCCTCCCACTTCCACCCCCACCTCCCCCATTCCCACTCCCATCCTCCCACCTCACCCCTCCCACTTCCACCCCCACCTCCCCCATTCCCACTCCCTCTCCCACTCCCATCCTCCCACTCCCACTCCCCACCCCACCCCTTCCACTCCCACTCCCATCCTCCCATCCTCCCACCCTCACCCCACCCCCACCTCCCCCATTCCCACTCCCACTCCCACTCCCACTCCCATTCTCCCACCCCCACCTCCCCCATTCCCACTCCCTCTCCCACTCCCACTCCCACTCCCATTCTCCCACCCCCACCCCCACCGCCCCCATTCCCACTCCCTCTCCCACTCTCCCTTTCTCCCACTACCACCCTCCCACACTCCCTTTCTCCACTTTCCCACTCTCCCTTTCTCCCACTACCACCCTCCCAACTATCAATTCCACTATTACTTATAAATTCTAATTAAAACTATTACTTAAATAAATGATATTACTTGAAAACACTCATAGGATTTAAGGTTTAGGATTTCGTGGTTTGGGTTTAGGATTTGGGGTTTGGTGAGTTAGGGTTTAGGGTTTAGGGTTCAAGGTTTGAGGGTTAGGGTTTGGGGGTTAGGGTTTAGAGTTTGGTGGTTTAGGGTTTAGGGGTTAGGGTTTAGGATTTAGGGTTTGGGGGTTAGGGTTTAGGGTTTGGGGTTTAGGGTTTAGGGTTTGGGGTTTAGGGTTTGGGAGTTAGGGTTTAGGGTTTGGGAGTTAGGGTTTAGGGTTTAGGGTTCAGGGTTTGGGGTTTAGGGTTTGGGTTTTGGGAGTTAGGGTTTAGGGTTTAGGGTTTGGGATTTAGGGTTTAGGGTTTAGGGTTTGGGAGTTAGGGTTTAGGGTTTGGGAGTTAGGGTTTAGGGTTTAGGGTTTAGGGTTTAGGGGTTAGGGTTTGGGGTTTGGGGGTTAGGGTTTGGGGGTTAGGGTTAAGGGCTTAGGGTTTAGGATCTAGGGTTTAGGAGTTAGGGTTTAGAGTTTAGGGTTTGGGGGTTAGGGTTAAGGGTTTAGGGTTTAGGGTTTCGGGTTTCGGGTTTGGGAGTTGGGGTTTGGGGTTTGGGGTTTGGGAGTTAGCGTTTAGGGTTTAGGGTTTAGGGTTTAGGGTTTGGGAGTTAGGGTTTAGGGTTTAGGTAGGGTTTAGGGTTTAGGAGTTAGGGTTTAGGGTTTGGGGTTTAGGGTTTAGGGTTTGGGAGTTAGGGTTTGGGGTTTGGGGGTTAGGGTTTAGGGTTTGGGGTTTGGGGTTTAGGGTTTAGGGTTTAGGGTTTAGGGTTGTTATTGGTTAGGATTTAGGGTTGTTTTGGTTTACGGTTTAGGGTTTAGGGTTTATGGTTGTTATTGGTTAGTGTCTAATTAAATTTTCAAACACGTTCTGGATTTTTAAATCATTAATAAAGTAGATTATTGAGAAGAGACTAATGTTCTTTATAATGGTTGTTACAGCTTGTTTGCAGAGGAAACTCACAAAGGAGATGGCTACAAAATTTATTCCGGGGATGGAGGTGATTTTATGTTGCAAAAGAGAAGTAGTTGCATTTGCTACAATCCATGAAAGTGATCCAAATTCTATTTGTCACTTTAGAAGACTTGGCGAAGATAAGGTAGCGGTTATCGTATCAAGGATTCTTAGTGCACATGTTGAGCTAAAGCATAAGTGTGGGGATATGGAAATCCTTGGAGATGTTATGCCCTATAATACTTCCAACAAAGCATTTATTGCATGGGACAGAGATGAGACTTATCCAACACATGTCATCAGGAATACAAAGTGCATATCTTTGGATTTTAGAGTGGGAGATATTTTACAAATGTTATCATTTACAAATAAGTATGTAGCAGAAGGTCAAGTCTTGGGATTTGAACAAGTTGAACACTGGACATTTGCGCAGATGAGAATTCAAAAAGTTACTGATGATGGTATGGATGATAACTCAATGTCATTGGATGGTCCCTACTATGAGGTAGGTAAGGATTTGAGATGGAGCATGCAATTTTTAAAGATTGGAAAGACTCGGCATGTGGTTTTTAATGATAAACATAATGTATACTACATCAAAGAATTGAAAGAATATGCCAATGTACCAAGCTCTATTCCTTCAGAGATGGATGATTCCAATGCACTCAACTATAGCACTGACGTCTTATCAGAAGTCGATGAGTTCATTGGTACCGAGAAAGAAAAATATTTCACAAGTGATGCCTTATCCGGGGTGGATGAGTTCATGCACATTGAGAACTTGGGCAAAGATCTGAAAAGTGTTATATCTTCAAGCATGGATGGCTTCATGGATACTGATAAAGTTCTTGGAGTCAAAGCAGGTAACTATGGAATTATGGAAATCATGCACGATAGTATAATGAGTGATGTTCTCTCTGGAGTAGAGGAGTTTCAAGACTATGGAGTTATGAAATCCATAGAAAGTGCATCAATGAGCGATGTTCTCTCAGGAATAGATGAGTTTGAAGATCATTCTGGACAGTCTATCACCACTGACTATGGAGTTATGAAATCCATAGAAAGTGCATCAATGAGTGATGTTCTCTCAGGAATAGATGAGTTTGAAGATCATTCGGGACACTCTAATGCCATTGTGACAAGTGGTTCTACGATTGTATCAAAAGTAGGGATGAGATCAACAAAGGACTATTCGGTGTTTGACTTTGATTGTGAACTTGTAAATGTTACAAATGGTTTGACGAATGTATCAAAAGCAAGGATGACATCAACAAAGGAATATTCAGTATTTGACTGTCAGAGTGATAAGATCAAGGATGCAACATCTCATGAAAACAACGTGACAAATAAATCTTACAAGGAGAACTACACAAATCCAAATAAGAATGAACAGAAGGTCCCAAAACAGACATACAGATGCATGAAAAGACAACGAGTGCAGGCAGATCCAGAAAAGCAACCAAAGAGAATAAGAGTAATGAATGAAGATGTTATGCTAAAAGCAATGCGATCTACATGCTGTAAGCATACATGTATGCGATCCATTAACTTACATGACATCAAGGGTTGTAGAGAACATGTATGGCAAAGGAAAGGAAGCAGAAGAAATGAATACCTACTCACGAGATTGTCTTGCTTTCTTGTAAATGATAAGAGAAGGCGAAGTTCAGGACATCAAATAAGGCCTCTTATAAATGGAAAAAGTATATGCAATAATGCATATCGCATTATTACAGGATTATCACATGGCACATATTGGAATTTGGCTAATAAAGCAAAGTATGGAGTTAAATTTAACATTCATGGAAACATAGGAAGGCCCAAAACAAGAGCCTCAACGGTTGCGGCAACAGCAATTTTGAAAGATTACATTTATGAAAATGCTTTACCACAACCCCACCTATCAGAAATGCATCTTCCGATAGGTTTGACAAAAAAAGAAGTATTTAACTCTATTGGAGAAACACAGAGGCAAAGAGGGCATGCACCGGCATCTTTTCATACTTTGTATACTCTTTGGAAAAAAAGCTTTGGACATGTTAAAATCCCAAAGAGGCAAAAAATGTCAAAGTGCAACGACTGTGATGATCTAAAGCGAGCACTTGAGAGTGCAACATCTCCAGAACAAAAAGAAGCTTACAAAAGAAAGAGAGAATTTCATCATGGACTTGTTCGACATTCTAGAATAAAATATGCATTTTGGAAGGAGCAAGCTATTTCTCACCCAAATGAGTACATGTGCATTATTGTAGATGGTATGGATCAAAATACAACAACATTACCTCGATTCGTTAACACTCCACCTAAGCTACAAGGCAAATACTTTTTAAAGACACATCTATGTGGAGTGTTAGTGCACGGATTTAAGTTTTTTGCAGACATATGGATTGATTCCTTGCATCTACACGATAGCAATCAAGTTGTAACATCCGTTATGAAGGCAATTCACAATGTACATGCAGAAAAAGGTCGCCTACCAGCAACTTTGAGAATACAAGCAGACAATTGTGGACGAGAGAATAAGAATGTACTCTTCTTTGCATTTTGCTCAATGCTAATCGCTCATAGAATCTTCAATGAGATTGAAGTTGGGTTTTTGTTGGTTGGGCACACACATGAGGATATCGATCAGGTATTTAGCACAGTTTCAAGAGAACTAAAACACAAGGACATGGAGACAATGGATGACTTGATAAGAAAATGCGGGAGGCAAGTTGGTGGCTGTAAGGAAGGAACAATATGCTCAATGGTTGAGAGGATGTATGATTGGAAGAGCTTTATTCTACCTTTCATACAAAAAGGTGGTGATGCCCTGATTGGTCATAGCGCTCCACACTATTTTCGATTTTTCTTAAAGGATGAAAAACCAGCGATGCAATGGCAACACTATTCTCTTGATACAAAATGGGAACCTGAAGAACCTTACTCTCTCTTAACTTCAATCCCGAGCAAAGAAATGCATCCAACATGGGCTCCTATAAAAGAATTCAGCGAGAAATCCAAAGAATAGAAGGCTTAAAAGCTTTTATTGCATACAAAGAGGAAATGCTCCGGAGATTTCCTGATTGGAAGCCCTCTTGGAAGGAACACACTACTGTTGTAATTAGCAAGACCTACCAATTGATAAAGGACCTTGCAAAAATGCGAGAAGATGATATTAAGGCAGAACGGCCTTTATTTTGGCCAAATGTTGGTAATGACTTGCGTCCAGCATGTGGTCTCTTTGAAAATGAGTTTGAATCGTTGCTCCCACGTCCATATTGTGGACCCAAGAAGAGAGAGTTTATGCCACAAATAGACATAGATGTCCATTGTTTTGTTGCAGTTCGACCATCGGATGATGAACATGAGAACGTGAAGTTTTGGGTTGCAAAAGTAGTTGACGTGAGCATGGATGACTGGGGGAGAGCTACAACATTTACAGCGGTATGGTATGAGCCAAGGGGCAGGAAGGAGAACCAAGATAACAGTACATTGTATAGTAGTTGTTTGAAAAAGGAATGGGTCCCAAACCATGAAGCAATTTCAAGACTTTCCACAGAGACAGTCATAGTATCCTGGAAATCAAGGTCAAAGAAAACAAAGAAGCACATGGGGTATGATGTAGAAGACAAAATAAAATTACCGCAACCAATTATTACGCACATTACAGAGTTCACAAAGATGCTCGCCCGGGAGGAAGTAGAAGGAGATAGCGCAAATGAAGAATGCCCATGATAACACCATTCAAATATCGAGAAAGAGTGAAGGTGGTGGTGGTTGTCAGATGAGAGTGAATGAAGATGGCACCCAAGCGACAAGTGACGACAGAAAGGACATTCTGAACAAGCAAATGTTTGGATCGCTCATTTCTGTGATCATGATAGAAAAGGACATTCAAACAAGCAAATGTTTGGATCGCCCATTTGTACTAAACTCATTGTAAAGGAAAAATTAAATTATTGAAAAGGCCACAGGAGATCCTTTGTACAAAGACTCATCCAGAGCAATATTTGTTGTAAAACTTATGACATGATAATGTAAAATTGCAAGCATAGCTATTGCTACTTTTTGGAGTACAAAAGAGGCTTCCATCATGTCTCATGTGTATATAAACCTTTTAATTTCTTGAATATTCAAGAGTGTTATAGTTTTCTGCATTGAAAGTAAAAAGAGTCTTACAGGTCTCTTATGTATACATTTTTAAAATGTTGTGAATCCTCAATAGCATGGTTTTTCATGGATTTAAACTAATAACTCGGATTTTTTATTTTAAGAATATGATTCTTATAAACAAGAAATAGAAATTTAGGATTTAATAGTAGTTTTTGCATTATTTGTACAACATTGTAGAGAGATATTTTGAAATGTCTTATGTGAAAATGATAGTGCCAGAAAGTAAACTTTTGATTCTCAAATGACAGTTTCATAAAGTAAACTTTTCAGTTGGGAAGGATTTTAAGGAATAGTCCAAAAGTAGACATATGAGTCCAAAATTAATGAAATAAGTGTTATATGTGGGTCTCAAACCAAACTCAACTAACTAAGGTGGCTTACTAACTGAGCCACAAACTAGAGTAGATAAGGATAGCTGTCATCCAGCTATTATTTGTGGGCGGTGTACCAACCGCATCTCCAGCTAACAAGTCGGTGACATAAATACACAACGGTCACCCTGGCATATCGCGAGTGGAGCTCGATATCTCAACACTCCCTCTCGAGCTCAATCCCAATTCTTGCACACCAAGCAGGTCTCTGAACTTGCGCAGCTTCTCTGCGCCCAATGCTTTCGTGAATATGTCAGCTACCTGATCCTCTGTGCTGACATAAACTAGATCAATAAGACCTAGTAAAACCTTCTCCCGCACATAGTGATAATGCACCTCAATGTGCTTTGTTCTAGCATGAAAGACTGGGTTCTTTGCCAAGTGTTTGCCAAGTGTATGCTGCTCATGTTGTCACAATAAATGACAACTGGCCCATCTGTAGATTGATGCATATCATAGAGTAGCTTATGCAACCAAGCTACCTCACATGCAGCCATTGCTGCACCCCTGTACTCAGCCTTTGTGCTCGATAAGGCAACTGTAGGCTATTTCTTGCTGCTCCAAGTGACTGCAGCACTCCCAAAAGAGAACACATATCCACGGGTAGATCATCTATCAGAAATACTACCAGCCCAATCAGCATCAGTGTATCCATGCAACTGTATCTGAACCCCAGCCTCATAAAATAGTCCATACTGCAATGTGGACTTCACATACCTGAGTATGCGTCTAGCTGCATCCAAATGCGGTTTCCTTGGAGCGTGCATAAACTAACTTTCCAACCCAACAGCATAGCTTAAATCTGGCCTGGTAATAGTCATGTAAATCAAACTTCCTACTATGCGTCTGTACATAGTAGGGTCTTCCAGAAGCTCACTTGCATCTGCGCTCAGCTTCACATTCTGCTCCAAAGGAACTGAAATAGTCTTACAGCCTATCATCCCATATTTGGACAGCATGTCCAATCCATACTGCCTCTGCAAGAGCTGTATCCCACTTGGTGATCTAATCACCTCAATGCCCAAGAAATAACGTAGCTCTCCCAAATCCTTCATCTCAAACTTCTGCCTCAATAGCATTTTCACATGAAGGATATCTTCATCACTATCACCTGTGATCATCAAATCATCAACATAAATGACAAGAGCACAATCTCTTTCTCTGTTTTTCTCACATAGAGTGAGAAATCTGCCTTGGAAATTTGAAAGCCAATAGTGACAAGATACTGTCCTATCTTGTCAGACCATGCTCTAGGTGCTTGCTTCAAGCCATACAAGGCTTTCTTCAGCCTGCAAACAAACTTAGGATGAATAGCATGAACATAACCTGCTGGCTGCTCCATAAAGACCTCTTCTTGCAAATCACCATGCAAGAAGGCATTCTTTACATCCATCTGATGTAAAGACCATCCCTTTGATGCAGCCATAGCAATGGCTGCTCTTACGGTTGCCATCCTTGCAACCGGGTTGAAAGTTTCTTCATAATCAATGCCATATGTTTGTGCATACCCCTTGACAACTAATCTTGCCTTGTATCTATTCACAGAACCATCTGCATTGTGCTTGATCTTATAAACCCACTTACAGCCAATTGCATTCTTGTCTTTAGGCAAAGGCACCAATTCCCATGTAGCATTAGCATCCAAGGCATCCATTTCTTCATCCATGGCTTTCTCCCATTTTTCATTTCCCATGGCTTGCTCAAAAGAAGTGGGTTCTGGTTCCTGTATCACTTTGACCATATAGGCATAGTGAATGGCTGTAAATCCATCATATTTCAGCCTATCCACAGGATACCTAACCCTGGTAGACCTGTGCAAAATAGGCTCACTTCTAGGTGCTCTCAAAACATCTCTGGTCTTCCTTACTCCAGGTGTAACAAGAGAAGGAATACCCAACTCATCATCAATGCTCTGTTCTGAGCCACTGGATTCACCATCCACATAAGAGTGACCTGCATTCACATCAAACATGGGCTGATCTACCTTCTCTTTTCCTTTTCGTGATACCTGCATACCACTCTCTGCATTGCTTTGAGGAGATTCTCCTGATCTCAATCTGCCTGTCCATGGCGAAGTATGTGAACCACTACTAGAGAACACTCCAGGTCCACTAATATTTTCTGATTGCTACTGTGAATTCTGTGCAGCATTACCATTTTGTGCATCTACATCAATCATTACATTTACTGGTTTATACCAGCTGCTCATCTCATCAAAAACAACATCTCTGCTCACTGTGAACTTTCGTGTAGAAGGGTTATAGCATCTATACCCTTTCTGCTGTAGAGAATAACCAATAAAGATGCACTTCTCAGCTTTTGGATCCAACTTGGACCTCAACTCATCTGGCACATGGACATAGGCAATGCAACCAAAAATTTTCAAATGAGAAATATCTGGTTTCCTACCAGTATATATCTCCTCTGGCATCATGCTATGTATTGCTGCAGTGGGAGTCCTATTCATTATATAAACTGCTGTAGCAACTGCTTCAGCCCAATAATAATCTGGTAGATCTTTTTCATTTAGCATAGCCCGAGATACCTCTCCAATATGCCTGTTTTTCCTTTCTGCAATTCCATTTTGCTGTGGGGTATGACTGCATGAATATTGCTGCTTTATACCATGCTCCTGCAAGAACCTTGCAAACTCATTTGAGAGGTACTCTCCCCCTCCATCTGACCTTAGGCATTTTATTTGCAGGCCTATTTCTTTTTCAACCATAGCTTTGAAAGATTTGAAGTGCCCAAACACTTCACTTTTCTTTTTCATAAAATACACCCAAAGTTTTCTGCTGAAGTCATCAATAAATGTGACAAAATAGTGACAGCCTCCAATAGATGCAGCTTTAGTAGTCCACACATCAGAGTGGATTAATTCCAATGGCTTTTTACTCTCTTGAACATGCCTAGGAAAATGTTTCCTTGCCTGTTTCCCAAATTGATAGGCTTCACAAACCTTGTGCATTTCTGCAACCTTGAATTTAGGCAATCCTGCAACAATATTTTGGGCTTGCATTGATTTAAGTCGCTGTATATTAACATGACCAATGCGTTTGTGCCAGATATCAATATCTGCAACTACATCGGTCCCATGTGCAAACATTGCTGCACTCAATTCAGGCATGTCCGCATCCAACGTAAACATCCTGCCCTTCTTCTTTCCTTTTGCTATCAAGCGACCATTATTTTTCATATCCTCAACAAAGCATCCATGAGGATTAAATCTGACCTACAAGCCCTGCTCAACCATCTGACCAACAGAAACCAGGTTCTTGGTGATGTTCGGGACATGAAATACATTAGACAAGTATTTCTTTTTCCCATCCTGCATAGACAAAGGAATTTTGCCAATCTGCACAATAGGATGTGCAGTATCATCACCAGTCTCCACAAATCCTGGTTTTTCCATTTTCCTTGCATCCTGCATCCATTCAGCATGACCTGTCATGTGGTTTGACGCACCTGAGTCAACATACCACACATCATTGCTTTCTTCTGCACTTGTCACAGAATTTGTCATATGCTGCACCATAAACAAATGCTCAGTTTTGTCATCACCCTGTCTACTCGAGGATGCATAATTGCCTTGCTGCAATTTTCCATTCATAATGTCATTCTGCTTTTTGTAGCAATCTTTAGCCATATGCCCCATTTTACCACAGTAGTAGCATTCAACATTGCTGTTTGCATTTTGGCCTCTCTGCCATCCACCACGACCTCTTTGGCTCCCCCTGCCTCTAGAGTTACCATGTCCTCCTACATAGGACTGGTTTTCTTGCATTTGCTACATATTCTGATTTCTACCACGGCCTGTAGATCGGCCTCCTCTGCCTCTGCCTCTACCTCTGCCAGCATTTGAGTAGAAGACAGTTTCTTTTGAAGTTCCTGCTGAAGAAGATGCACCACGATTTCTCTGCTCTTCAGACATTAGAAGAGCAATCAACTCCTCAAAATCAGGAAATTTTTCACGAACGGCAATGGATGTCCGGAACTGTGCATAATCCTTTCCTAGACCATTCAAGGTCACAAAAACTAAATCGTCATCATCCACTGGCGACCCAATGGAAGCAAGTGCATCTGCAATTTTCTTCACCTTCATGTGGTAGTCATTGATGCTCATATTTTCTCTCTGCACATTGTGCAACTCCTGTTTGAGTTGCATTTTCCTGGCTTGTGTATTTGTACTGTACATTTTTGCCAAAGTATCCCATGCCTCCTTTGGCATACTTGCATCCTGAATATGCACAATCATGGAGTCCGAAATACTGATAGACAGCCAGTACATAACTTTCCTGGCTCTCTCATGCCATCCTTTGAATGTCTGCATTTCCTGTTGATTGGGAACATTAGGAAGAACAGGTTCTTCTTCATTTCCTATAATGAACTCCCAATAGCCTTTTCCCATCAAGAAATTCATCATTCTAAACTTCCATGCCTGGAAGTTGTTCTTGTCAAGCTTTTCAGTGACAATCTGTGAAAGAGAATCAGATGCCATTACAAAACACTGCAAAATATTCTGGCACTGCAAAAAACACAGCTTTTGCCTCACACGGGCAGATCTGCAAAATTGACGAAAGTGGTATTTCACCACACAGTCACTTCCTAGTGACGATTTTTCATCAACAGGCAACAAGCATGAATCTGCAACTCCCAATATCTCTGCACATAGGCATACGATGCAATTTCTACGGTAACTTTTCACCGACTAGCCGAGCAGTGGTCGCACAGCAAAAATAGGGCCTTTTTCTGAGTGCCTGCGGAGAACTTCCGCCTCCAAAACGGGCCCAAAACGGGCCCCGAAATGACCTCGAATCATATAATGCCTGCAGAGAACTTCCCACAGCATATAATGCCCTCTCGCCACACCGCGAAGGGCATCTCAATCTGAGACAGTGCACTCTTGCACTTCCGGCTGTGCTACCTGTAGAGATTTGCTCCCAAACTCGAAAAAGGAAAGCAACACTGGTCCTCTTACCAGGACACTGCGAACTTGGTTTGCTTTCTTGAGCTCCTTACCACGAACAAGGCTCTGATACCATGTGAAGATAGTGGGAGAGAGGGAAGGAGTCTCACTTGCGGCTTTCTCACATAACCCTATATGTGGGTCTCAAACAAAACTCAACTAACTAAGGTGGCTTACTAACTGAGCCACAAACTAGAGTAGATAAGGATAGCTGTCATCCAGCTATTATTTGTGGGCGGTGTACCAACCGCATCTCCAGCTACAAGTCGGTGACATAAATACACAATGGTCACCCTGGCATATCGCGAGTGGAGCTCGATATCTCAACAACTAGATTTGGCCCTTTCACAAAGAGAAGAGACTTTTTCGACACTGTAGAAGCTCCCTTGAACTTTTCCTTCTCTCTACAGCAAAGGCAACAGCCTACAACAAAAACTACATAGCCACCAACGACAATAGCTCCGAGCTCCTGCGTAGTAGCAGCACATCAACAAAGATAGTGCTCACGAGCCAAGTTGCCTCTGAGCTCCGAAGCTCTATCGTCCAGCCAACAATGCCCATGGATGGGTTCTGCACGTTGCTGGAGCACTGGAGCACTGGAAGATAACCCAAAGTGATTCTTGCAGCTACATTGTAGAGCAAACAGATTTGGATGATGTTTACCCAAAATCTCTTCGTGAATGAGAGAATCGAGCTCTCAAAAGCTCTTGGTAGATCTCTCGAAGCAGTGCCTGTTCTCCTCTCACTGAGCTCCTCGTAGATCGAACGCCATGGGCTCTGATACCAGTTGTGGGAAAGGAGAGCACACACAAAGGGATAAGGAGACACCAAAAGTGGTGGAGCAAAAGCTACTCCAGCTTATTCCTCTATCATATATATATGAGTATACATGGGCACTATACAATGGGTGGGCACACTACCCTTTACCCCAACAAAGCGTAGGAGTGGGAGAGGAAGAAGGTGTAAGAGCATGGGGGAAAGAAGAGAGAGGAGGGAGGAGGAGGAGGAGGAGGAGGGAGGAGGACGAGGGAGGAGGAGAGGGAGAGGATGGGTTGCAAGATTGGAGGAGAGGGGAGGAGGAGTTGCAAGGTTAGGACATGCTTTTGGACGTGCAGTGCAAGGAAGCATGGACACTTGAGACAAATGCTTGGAATACCAAAGTAGACTCAACACAATGCCCCAAAGAGTGTGGGCTTCATTTCATTATGGGGTATTTATACAAGTTGGAGAGCTTCTCTCTCTGCATGTAACACAAAGTTGTATCCCAAAGTTGTAACACAAAGTTGTAACACATTCTCTTTCTACATGTAGAAGTTGTAACACAAAGTTGCAACACAAAGTTGTAACACAAAGTTGTATCACAAAGTTGTAACACAAACTTGTAACACAAAGTTGTATCACAAAGTTGTAACACATTCTCTATCTACATAAGTTCATGTTGGCACAGAGTCAACATACTCCCAGATCCATTTTATTACCCGTCCTTGGGTTATGGCTTATTTTGATTTTAGAGTCGGGATGCCATGTGCGTAATCCAGTGGCTGTTTAGCTTGTGGCATGCGACTTGTTCCTGCTGGAATGCTTTTGCACCATACAATTTGTAGCCTATAGTCAAGAAGCTTATCTCCTCTTAAGGAGGGACAGATGGCTATGAATGTCAGAGGGAATCTCATTGCTGAGGTTGCAGTCTCTGCCATCGAATCTTCTTGGGAAGAGGTTTGGCGGGGGTCTCGTTGCTGAGGCTGGCATTTCTTGCTATCTTGCATACATGTTGGATGCGATTGCACCTGTATCATTGAGCTTGTATATAATTAGTATGCAAGTCTGAAATTTTTGCATATAGGAGATGGTTGTGATGTTTGGCGAGGGTCTCGTTGCGGAGGCTGTAGTCTATTTTGCTAATTCATCTTGAGTTTTGGCATAGCTTCGTGTGTTGCTTGTGAATTCATTGCATGCTTTGAGAGTATGGAATGAAAGTGTGTGATACTATTTTTTTATGCAATCTATTATGTGCCTATGTAGAATCATGTGACTGCATGTGATGTGTCTAACTATATGCTTATTTGTGGGATTTGATAGGGAAACTAAGACTCAAACATCCCTAATATGATATTGATTAGGTCTTCCTAAATGTGCAAAAACATGCATATGCCAGTGAGTGTGCATGTAACAATCTAGTGCAAACTATATGTGCAAAAACGTGCATATGCGAGTGAGTGCTTGTGATACAATCTAATCCTAAATAAGGAAGACTTGGTTTCCCAAATCTTCATTTTTGTCGGGGATGGCTTGCGTGTTGATGTAGTAGTGCTTTAGTCGATTCCTGTTTACTGTTGTGTTGAATTGGACTCCATCCAATGTTTCTAGCAGCACAGCTCCGACGGGATTCATCTTTTGTACTCGGTACGGTACTTGACCTCGATACTTCATCCGCACCTTGTGTACTTTGGCATTGTATAACATGACTAAGTTGCCTTCCTTGATGTCTTTAGCTTTAAGGTTTCTGTCAAACCATGCCTTTCTTCTGTGTTTTTTTGTTTTCATGGCATGGTAGGCAACTAGTCTTGTCTCTGTATACTTTTCCAACTGATAGAGCCTTTCTTTCAAGGATTCATGGTCACCCATGCGTTCCTGTACTGCGATGCATAGACTTGGTATTACAAATTCAAGTGGGACCACAGCTTCATGGCTGTACACCAATTGAAAAGGTGTGTTCCCTGTATTGACCTTGAATGTGGTTCTCTATGCCCATAAGGTAGCATTCAATTTCTCTGCCCAATCAGAATGCTGTGGTTCCACTACCTTGGTGAGGATACTGCATATTATTTTGTTGGTGGATTCTGCTAGTCCATTCCCTTGGGGGTAGTAGGGTGTGCTTTTTCTATGGATTACCATGAAGCCAGACAAGAGTTCTTGGATTACCTCATTGACAGAATGTGTGCCTCTATCCGACACAATTTCAATGGGGCATCTGAATCGGCGGGTGATCACATTTTCGTATAAGAATCTTGCTGTGCTTTTGGCATCTGCCTTTCTGATTGCTTTAGCTTCAGCCCATTTTGTAAAGTAATTAGTGGCCATGATGATATAGCGTGCCTGTGTTTCTTTTGCTGTTGGGTCTATGAGACCCACATAGTCAATCCCCCATTTTTCAAATGGTTGTTGTGCAACAATTGGTGTTAGGGGATTGAAGTCTTTGTGTTGTGGTTTAGTAGTCCGTTGGCATACATCATAGCCTTTTACATATTCATAAGCATCTGCCCACAGTGTTGGCCACCGGTAGCCTGCGAGGAGAACTTTTCTTGCTGTGGCTTCCCCTTGGAAGTGTCCTCCTACAATGCCTTCATGGACTTCATTCAAGATTGGCATGATGTCATGAGGCATTACACATCTTCTTAATATTTTGTCCTTGCCCATCTTGTACAGTTGTCCTGCAATGAGTTGATAGGGTGCAGCCTTTAGAATCAAATTTCTGGCATCTCCTGCTTTCATGTCAGGGGGTGGACTTCTTGCCATCAAGTATCCAACGATATCTCCACACCATTCTGGAACAGCATCTATTTGAAATAGTGTGGCATCTGGTAAGTCGTCTTCTACTCCAGTGGCTTCTTCTCCTGACTTGTTGACCTGAGACATGTGATCGGCAATGTAGTGTTGGGCACCTTTGCGGACCACTATTGTGAAGTTAAATTCTTGAAGCAAGAGGAGCCATCTGGTTATTCTTCCTATGGTACATGGATAGTTCACAAGATAAAGCAATGCTTGATGGTCGATGTAGAAGACAAAATCATTTGCTAGTAGATAGTGCTGAAATTTCTTCACACTATACACCATTGCTAGGGCTCTCTTTCTGTGGTTGTATAGTTGATCTCTGCATCATTGAGTTGTTGATTGGCAAAGTAGAAGGGGTAGTCTTTCTTATGTTCACTAGGTTGACAAAGCACACTCCCAATTGCATACTTGGATCCATCAGTATGAACATGAAAATCAATATCCC
This sequence comes from Dipteris shenzhenensis, assembly GCF_047967505.1. Classification (NCBI taxonomy): domain Eukaryota; kingdom Viridiplantae; phylum Streptophyta; class Polypodiopsida; order Gleicheniales; family Dipteridaceae; genus Dipteris; species Dipteris shenzhenensis. Next base: position 41,142,592 of record NC_141600.1, on the reverse strand, counting down.
AATTGGAAGATATAAGGATGGGTGCTGTGATTCGGTGCCACTTTAAAAGCTCAAAGGCTTGGTCGCACTCTTCGGTCCATAAGAACTCCACTAATAAAGACCTGTACACCTTTGGAATTTGTAGGAGGAGGCAATTCCATGATGATTTTGCTTTTGTCCATGTCAGTTGCAATCCCATGTTGAGAGATGATGTGTCCCAAAACAACTCCGTGGGTGACCATGAACTGACATTTTGTTGGATTTAGGGAGATGCCATACTCCTTGTATTTGATTAGTACTTCTTCAAGACATTTGAAGTGGTCTTGTTTGTTTGAATGGATGCACAAATCATCCAAGAACACCTGTAAAAACTTAGTAAAAAATGACTTGAAAGCTGTGAACATGACATGTTGGAATGTGGACGGGGCATTAAGAAGGCCGAATGGCATGATTCGCTATACAAAAATACCCCATTCTATAGCAAATGCTGTTTTTGATTGGTCTTGAGGAGCAATTTGCACTTGGTTATAGCCACTGAAGCCATCCAAGAAGCTATATATTTCAGATCCTGCCACCTTTTCCAACACTGTTTCTGTTAAGGGTAGGGGATAGTGATCCCTAATTGTGGCGGCACTCATATTTTTTAAGTTAACGCATATTCTGAGCTTCTTGTTGCATTTAGGTACAATGACAATGGTGAAACCCAATCAGTGTGCTCTATCTTGTAGATGAATCCGACATCTAGGACTTTTTCTAGCTCATCATAAACCATGGTGCCATATTTGGGATTTGTGCAATAAGGTCCACATACCTTAGGGTGAGCACCTTCCCTTATAGATATCGTGTGTACTACCACTTCTGGTGAAATTACTTTCATCTCTTTGTATGACCATGCTAGGCAGTCATAGTATTCCATTAGGAGGTCTTTGAGTTTGGTTTCATCTTCTTGACGGAGCTGTTTCCCAATGAAAACCAAATTTTCTTCCTCCCCTTCAAGGGCGAGGTTTATTGTGTGTGTTTTTGACGGTCCCTCATAGATTGGAGTTTCTCCAATGCTATCGGTTTCTTGAACATCAAATTCTCTGAGTGGTTGTGGCATTGCTATTGGTGCACTGCCACTTGTATAATTGTTGTATTCTGGCACTTCTTGAAGATCGGCCTCTAATGGGGTTGAACTAGCCTGACATGTGTCATGTGTACTGGGTGGCATAGTTGCATTTATTAATTTGTTAGGCTCTTCTTTTATTTCTTTTTCTAATGTCTCTTGATCGAGCTTCATCTGCACATGTGGCTTATATTTCCGAAACTTCTTACGTTGGGAACTATGGGGTAACTTTTCCACTGGTAAGGTGTTTCCAAGTAAGGGTTCATTTGCTGTGCATACTCGTTCCAGTCCCTCAAGGGACCATTCAAGAGGCGGTGGTTCTGACTTTGAGGGAGCTGACTTTGCAAGGTACAGTTGGACAATCCTTGTTTGGACTCGTTCAAATTCATTGAAGTGCTCGGCCTTAGCTTTTCTGCGATTTCCTCCTTCAGGTTTCTTGCGGGATCTTCTACTATTATTCAACTGTGGAGGTTCAACTTTTGGGAGCTCGACTGCCATTAGGGCATGCAGAATGGCTAGGTCATTATCAAAGATTTGATCTTCAATTTCAGTATTCGCAACCTCTGTTTCAAGGTCCCAAGGAAAATCTCAGTCATCATTGGTATGGGTACCTTCTTCAGGTTCATTATTCCACTCGAGGTCAGCCATAGAGAATGGCATCTCTAGATTGATTGGTTCTTCATGTGTCGGTGGAGGATCGACCTGTAGTGCATTAGCATATATATGTGAGAAGATGGGGTCTAATGAATGGCAGTTGTTGATGGTTGCCAATGTTTGTATCCAGTTATTGACATTGCTTTTTGAGTCACCTGCTATGGCATGCTATTGCAAGGGAGCTGATTTGCTTGAGATTCTTTGTGGAAGATGTGTCATCCAATGCTCTAGGCACAATCGGCTTAATAGCTCCTGTCACCACATTCATGCTGATTACAGTGTCTCAATTCTAGATTGTCAGTCTATCAATTCCACAGTCATGGAGGACTGATGCTTAATGTAACCAAGGACGTCCCAGTAAGATTTGATAGGATTTTTTGGGGAGATCCAAGATTGTGAATTGAAGGGAAAAAGAGACTTTGGCGATCTTTGTGGACATGCCATTGACTATCCCTAAGAGTTTAGCCCGTGAATCATCGGCAAGGCGTATGTTGAAATTAGCCTTTTGCATTGGCGGGAGACCCCATTCTTCGTAGAGCTCCTTTGATAGGACATTGACACCTGCTCCACCATCCACTATGGCTTGGACTTCATTATATGTCTTGTGGATCAAAGGCACAGTAATGTTGCATATGTCATCTCTCTCACCCATCCGCACAGGGATATCTTCAATGTCATTCATAGGTGGAGGGGGATTTGTGAGTTCAATCCATCCTTTGAAACTCTCCCAGAGATTGGGACAGTTTCGTAGGAGGATTCCGATGGGAATTGACACAGGGCAACTCAGGATGCTAGAGTGCGGCTCCTTCAAGTTGACGTGGCGGTACATTCTGTTGTGGAGTCTGTTGTTGGAACAAAGACTCGAGTACAGTATCAATACGTTGTGGGGCCAAGTCATGGATTGGGTCTTGAGCTTGTTTCTCAGCCTCAAATTGAGCTTGTTCATTTTGGACCCATTGTTGAAGTACCTGAAAATGAGCCTTCTTCACCTCTGCATTCGGGTATGGAGCTTCTTTTATTTGAGGCTCGGGAGTTGATGTGGATGAGCTCTGTTGCTCATTGCTTGGCGGAGGTGGAGGCACTTGTGCTTTCTTTTTCAGAAGTCACTTTGGTTGGATTGGAATGTTAGGGTCCTTGGTGGCCTCTTTCTGTTGGCATGTAATTACATTGACAGGTTGTCACTTTACACTTGTCGGACCCAGACTTTGATGATCCACCCCAATGATGCTGATGGGGATGTCAGGCTTAACCTCTATTTGTTATGGGATCTTATTTTTCATGGGACAATTCATGCACGCATGTCCTATGCCACAATCTCTGCAGAGTGGTTAGCTAGGCTACCACAATGAGAGCACTCTATGATTCGGTGATTTTGTACACAACCGTAGCACTTGATTGGTGCTCGAAATGTGTTGGGTCGTACTTGATTTGCAGAAACTGGTATGAGACCCTTTGCACCTTCTACATAGTACACTAGGTACTTTGCTTCATTCTCAAATAACGAGTCTACTTCCTCGGCTTGTAATTAATGCATTGGAACTGCCTGAGGAGCTGGATTTGGTGCTCTTGGATATGGTCGTGGATTCGGATTCTTGAGTAGTTGTGGGACTTGTGTCCAAACGGGAACAGGATTTAGCCTCGGAGCTAGTGGCACTTGTGCAAGTGCTGGTTGTCTGTATACTAGCATGGGTGCCACTTGGTATGAGGCGGATTGTTGCACATGTTGAAGATCCAACTGTTCTCATCATGGCCACCAATGACGCAGATATGGCACCACAACCGTGGTGGTGGATTTGCTTGTGCAGTGATCCTGGCTCTGAGGACTGGGCTGTTGATTTGCTAGGCAGTGTGGACACCAAACATTTTCTCGCCGTGGATATCTTTGAGTTGGCGGCTGAGACAAGTGGAGTTTTTGATCCATGGCATGCATCATATCTTCTTTTACCTTCATGGTCATGGACTCTAGGCGATCTTCATTGGATGTTTCGGCAGTGTCCTTTGATTTACCCTTTTTTGAGCGCTTATCTCGTGTATTTGTTCTGCCGTCATCACTGCTAGTGTCTAAGTCTGTCATTCCATCCTCGATGTCAATGGCTGCCACATGAGCAGCACTGAATGTTTCATAGCTACTTATCTTTTTCATATCCTTTCGAATTTTCTTTCTTAGACCTGCTATGGACCATGCCGTGAGGTACTTTGCATCTGGGCATGAGTCACATTTGGTGATCAATCTCTTCATCTTTCCAGGTATGTGCGTACATCTTCCCTCTGGCCTTGTTCGATCTTACTGAGTTGGAGAGCAGGATCATCTTGTAGCCTCTCTGTTTGAAAGCGTCATTTGAATTTAGTTTGAAGTAGGTCCCATGTGGTGCGTTCTTTCACGAGAAGGTCTAGGTACCATTCTGACAGTTCATTAGTTAAGGCCATTGGAAACCAAGCCACCTTGGTTTCATGGGATTGATCTCCACCTGCGCGGCATGCGGCATCAAAATGCTGGAGGAAGCGGGCTGGGTGTCCCCTACCATTATATTTGGGAAGTTCCAATTTTCCCAAGGGGCGTTGGCCTTGATTGTTGTTATTTCTTCCATGGAAGAAGTTGTCAACCTTTGCATCAAGCTCGATATCCCCATCGTGGTCATGACGGTGTCCAGCCATGTTGGGGCGTGGAGGAGTTAAAGGGAGTGGTTGAATCTCGAGGGGGGATTCGAGGTAAAGGATTGGCAGGGGCGGTTGTTGCAATAGAGTTATATGTAGATGTGGCGAGCGTTGGAGTCAAAGGCATTGGCCAGAACGTAGCTGCATGCAGATTGTGCGTGATTTGCCAAGGGTGTCACTGTCCCAAGTGCAGGTGTGGATGCAGCTTTGTTAGGAGAGTTAGAGTGGTGTTAGTTTGTGTAGGGACCATCGTGTTAATAATGTGCCTAAGATTGTCCTACGTGTGTAGGGAAATGTGCCGGTCAAGAGGAATCGTTAATCGGAGGTCACAGTGTGAAAATACGAGTCAATTTGTGTAAAATAAGGCCCACCTGGGGGCACGAATGAACATGTGCTAGGGATGCCGAAATGGTGTGCAATGAGTTGGAAAAATACCTCGTAGCGTGGTGTTTCTGTGTATGAAATATGGGTTTAAACAGAGTTCAGTTTGGGTCTCAAATGGATGAGTTTCGAGGGGCTAAAGTAGGGGTAAATTTTGCGTTGGGGGGGAGTCCTAATGGTGGTGTGAATGGACTTTAAGTCCAACCAAGGGGTTGAAACCAAGTTGATCTAGTTAGATGAACTAACCTATTGGTCTAGTTAGATGCCTAATTAGTTAGGGTTAAACTGACCACAGTTAGTTCAACTAACCTAGTTAGGGTAGCTAACTAATAGTTATACTACCTGAGCTAAGGCTAAAACTAACCTAACGTAGTTTAATACTAACCTAGGTGAAAAATAATCGAACTTGGCCTAGTTTAACTAACCTAACCTAACTATAGTTAAAACTAACCCAAGGTTAAACTAACCTAACGTAGGTTAATACTAACATAACCTAGTTATCCTAACCTAACTAACCTAACCTAACCTAAATGTAGTTAATACTAACGTAACTAAGATTAACTTAACCCTAGGGTTAGCTTTAGGTTAGTTTTTTTTTTGGGGGGTTCGTGGGGGGAACTGTGGGGGGGGTGTCGCTCGCGGTAGTGCGAGGGGGTGGGGGGGTTTTGCACAGGGGGGGAGGGCGAGGGGGGAGAGGAGAGGGGGGGCAGGGGGTGATGGGAGAGGGGGCAGGGGGTGGAGAGGAGGGTGAGAGGAGAGGGGGGCGAGGGGTAAGAGGTGGGGGGTGGGGGAGAGGGGGTATGAGGAGAGGGGAGGGCGGGGCAAGGCGACGCTGGGGGCAACGTCGCGGGGTAGGCGGGGGCAGAGAGGGGGTGTGGGGGGTAAGAGGTGGTAGAGGGGGTGCGAGGAGAGGGGGTGCGGGGGCGACGCTACAGGGGCACCGCGGGCGGGCGGCTCCACCACGGGTGGAGAGGGGGGGCGAAGAGCGAGCAGTGTTGTGGGGCAGTGCCGCGAGATAGTGCCGCGGGGCGGGCGAGGGCGGAGAGGGGGCATTTAGCGAGGTGCAAGGCAAGGCGACGTTGCGTGCGCCACCACGGGGCGGGCGGGAGGCGGTGTAGGGTGGGGCAGCGTTGCGTGCGTCGCCGCGGGGTGGGTGGGGGGCGGAGAGGGAGCACAGAGCGAGGGACCGGGGCGGGGAGAGGCGGCACTGTGTGCACCGCCACGGGGTGGGGGAGGGTTAAGAGAGGGGGGGAAGAGAGAGAGAGGGGGGCTAAGGGGAGAGAGAGAGATGGGGGTAAGAGGGAGAGAGAGAGAGAGAGGGGGGGGGGAAATAGAGAGAGGGGAGGTAAGGGGGAGAGAGAGAGAGGGGGGGAAGAGAGAAGCAAGAGGGGGATGGTAGAGAGAGGGGGAGGGTGGTAGAGAGAGGGGGGTATGGGGAAGAGAGAGAGAGAGAGGGGGAGGGTGGTAGAGAGAGGGGGGTATGGGGAAGAGAGAGAGAGAGAGGGGGGGAGGGTGGTAGAGAGAGGGGGGTATGGGGAAGAGAGAGAGAGAGAGGGGAAGGGTGGTAGAGAGAGGGGGGGTATGGGGAGAGAGAGAGAGAGAGAGAGAGAGAGAGAGAGAGAGGGAGGGGGAGTGAATGAGAGAGAGAGTAAGAGAGAGAGAGGAGGGGATGGAAAGAGAGAGATAGAGAGAGAAAGGGGGAGGATAGAGAGTGGGGGGGTAAGGGTAGAGAGAGAGAGAAAGTGTAAGAAGAGGAGAGTGTTAGGGGATAGGGAGAGAGATAGAGAGAGAAGAAGAGAGTGAAAGGGGGAGGTGGAGGGGGTGGTGGAAATGGAGGGGGGAGGGGGGAGGGGGAAGGGGGAGGGGGGAGATGGAGGGGGAGGGGGAGGGGGTGGTGGAATGGAGGGGGGAGGGGGAGGGGGAGGGGGGAGGGGGGGGGATGGGGGAGATGGGGGGAGGGGGAGGGGGGAGGGGGAGGTGAGCAGATGGGTGGGGGAGGGGGGAGGAGGAGGGGGTAACTTTGTTGGAATGAAGCCACACTCTTTGAGGCATTGTGTTGAGTCTACTTTGGTATTCCAAGCATTTGTCTCAAGTGTCCATGCTCCCTTGCACTGCACGTCCAAAAGCATGTCCTACCTTGCAACTCCTCCTCCCCTCTCCTCCAACCTTGCAACCCATCGTCTCCCTCCCTCCTCCTCCTCCTCCTCCTCCTCCTCCTCCTCTCTCCTCCTCCTCCCTCCTCCTCCTCCCTCCTCTCTCTTCTTTCCCCCATGCTCTTAACCTTCTTCCTCTCCCACTCCTATGCTCCCCCTAAACCCTTTGTTCCTCAACCCTTAAAACTCCATGATGTACGAGGGAGACGAGTTCTCCACCATGTACTCTACCCTGACCTTGGAACCTCCTAAACA